>NC_007089.4:720100-755100 GCF_000004695.1 Dictyostelium discoideum AX4 | reverse complement strand
TGAAAATATCGAACAGTTTTTAGATGCAATGACTGATTCATTATTTAATGTACAATCTTCAATTGATTCTTCTTCTTCTTTAATATCATCTTCACCTTCTACTATTAATAATAATGGTTCTAGTTCTGGTTCAAGTTCAACATCAACTTCACCAATTAATACTAATAATAATAATAATAATAATAATAATAATAATATTAATAATATTAATAATAATTATAATAGTAATAATAGTAATAATAATAGTAATAATAGTAATTTAATAATACAATCAGCAAATAATGTTAGTTCAGGATCATTAATGCCATCATCACCAGGTAAAACAACTCCACCATTAAAACATAGTGGATCGTTTTTATTCTCAAGATTACAACAACAACAACAATATCAACAACCTGCACCAGTTTTAAGTTCTCATCATCCATCATCATCATCATCATCATCATCATCATCATCATCATCATCATCGTCACCATCACCACCAACTACACCAAGAAAAGCTACAGGCGTACCAATTCCACCATTTTCATTACCATCTTCACTTTTACAACAATATCAACAAAATCAATTAGATAAACAACTTTCATCATCACCTTCAAATTCTTCATTAACAATGTCATCATCAACACCAAATCAACCACCAACTCCAACACAATCAAATTTAAATATAGTTTCAACTTCACCAACTTCTAAACCAATTGTACCTTTAAGAACTTTTTTATCATCAAGTAATGATAGTACATGTAATAATAATAATAATAATAATAATAATAATAATAATAATAATAATAATAATAATTCAAATGAAACATTAGTAAAAACAAGTAGAGCAATGACAGATCTTACATTAAGTGATACACAAAAGAGTGGTGCAGTACCATCAAGATCAGTTACAATTTCAGGTTCATCATTTATAAAACCAATTTCAATTGAAAATAATAATGTAAATAGTAATAATAATAATAATAATAATATAGAGGCAACATCACCAGAAAAATATAATAGTCATAGACCTTTACCAGTTTTACCAACAAGTAATAGCAGTAATAATTTAAATGGTTCAATTATTTCAACATCAAATCCATCAGTTTCATCATCAATTTCACAAATGTCACAATTAATTTCAAAACAACAACAATCACAACAACAACAACAACAACAACAACAAAATACACCATCTAGAAATGTAATAATACCAAATAGTAGTACAGCAAATTCATCATCATCTAATTTAAATATAACAACACCAACTAGACCAAAACCAATTTCAAGTTCAACATCATCATCATCTACACCACAATTACCAATTGGTGGTAATCAACATAGTCATAGACCATTACCAATTAGAGCAGCATCATCATTTGAAATTAAGAATAATCATTTAAATCTTTCATCATCACCAGGTGATCTATTTTCATCATCACCATCAACATTTGAAATAACAATGATGGAAAGAGATACCGAGGATTTAACTAAACTGATTGAATTACGTAGTCGTACTTTGAAATGTTTAAAGGTTTTATATTACTCTTTCTTGGATTCAATTAAATCTTTCTCTGAGATTAAAGAGCTCAAGGATTGCATTGAATTGGGTCAAAAAATTAGAAACTTTAAAAAGGATGTAGAGTTACAATGTATCGAACATTTGAAATTGGGTTGGGAAACTATTCACGATGCTTCAAAGAAATTCAATACCAATGGCAAACATTTACAAACTTGTCCTTCTCCACATCCTTCCAATTTCGATGGTGAAACTTACAATAAAGTAGTCCAATTTAGAGATGCCGCTGTCATTGTTGGTGAATCCGCTTTGGATGGTCTTTTCTATCTCATGCTACAATTATTACCAAGTCATAATAACTATAGAGTTCCAATTCTAGATATTACCGTCTCTTCAACTGATAAAATACCTGAAAAAGATTTAATTGTTAAAATCGCAAAAATTGCAAGATCTTTAAAATCTTAATCTTTTTTTTTTTTTTTATCACTAACATTTATTAATTCATTCATTCACCTTGTTTTTTTTTTAAAAAATATAAATCAAATTTTTTTAATAAATAACATATATAAATCATCATTTTTTTAATTAAACCTTTTTTTTTTTTTTCCTTCCAAAAAAAAAAATTAAAATAAAACAAAAAAATAAAATAAAAAAAAAGAAAAAAAAAAAAAAAAGAAATTAATCATTATTCTTTTAAAAAAATAATTTGTTCTTTATTGTATCCAATCAACACATTTACTCCATATTTATAGGGATCAATTAAGATTTCTGAAATTCTTTTGGAATTTATTACCATTACAAAAAATCAATTTAATCAAAATTCTGACCAAATATCAAAATTATATTTTTCAAACTATTATTTGTAGAGAAAAATGATTATAGTTTTGAAGGAAAAATGATTACAGTTTTCTTTAGTTTCTTTTTTATTTCATTTTTTTATTTTATTTTAATTTTTTTTTTTTTTAATTTTATTTGTTTTTTGTGAATCTGGTGTGGATAAAAAGAAAACTAAAAAATAAACAAAATGATTTCAAAAATTGAAAAAGAAAGAAAGTTTATATGGAATTAAATTTATCATCCATTTTTTTGTAATTTTTTTATTTTAAAACAATGACAAGGAAATATTTTTTTTTTTAAAAAAAAAAAAAAAAAAAAAATTAAAATAAAATAAAATAAGATTTTTTTTTTTTTTTTTTTTTTTAAATCAAAAAAAAAAAAAAAAAATGAAAAGAAATAGTGATAATATATTTTATAGAGAAATTTGGGGTAATATTTATATAAGAAATAATATTATTTCGTTTTTAAAATTAAAAGGGACCCAAGATTTATTACCAAAATATAGGGGTAAAAGATATACATTATCTAAAGATATTTCAAAACGAGAAAATGAAAATAAGAGATATAATTACTATGGAAGAAAAGATGTTGATAAATTAGCCATTTATAATAAAGAACTTTTAAGAGATAAAATAAAAAATCGAGAAAAAAATTTATTATTTGCAAAGAATCCAGGTATAGTAATTTTCAATTACTTTAAGGATAAAACTATTGATAAAGAATTTTATAATAATCTTTTTAAAAATTATTCAATTTATTTCACTGAGAAACCATTAACATTGAAGATGACAATTGATTCAATAATTATTATGGATTGTTTAGTTGCTTTACTAGAAATAGAATTTAATTATTATCATCAATTGATGAATAAAGATAATACAAGGGAAGATAGAGGTAATGATGATTATGATGATGATGATGTTGATAAGAATGAAAATTATAAAAATAAAGTTATTTTTAATTTTGATCATTATCTATTATCAATTAAATATGGTTCAGTTGAAATATCAAACTATTTATCAAACAAATTCAAATTCAAATTAATTTATCAAGATGTTTTAACAATAGTTTCAGAACATTTTGTTTTATGTCCTTATTCACCAATTTCAGAACCAATATTTCGTGAAATTGGTTTTCAAAATAAATCATATGGATACAAATTTTTTTTTCCAGATTTAGTTATTTCTTTCTATAAAATCAAATCCCTTAAACTTTTATCAAACTTAGTTATAGAACAAAACATATCAAATATATACAATCAAAGACCACCAACATCAGTTATTCCAACTTTTGATTGTTCAATTGAGATGAAGCCACTTCAATTCTTTTTAGATGTTTGTTATTTAATTTATTTTATTTCAACCATTATCGAGGTAAAAGAGTTTTATTCATTTGATACTACAAATGAAGAAAATGATAAATTTAGCATTTTATCTAAAAATGAATTAAATGAAATTTCAAAAAAATTCAATGAACAGGATTTAAAAACTCAATTTGAAGATTTTGAAATAAATAGAAAAGATATCAAAAATATGGTACAGTTAGTTATTGAATTTAGTAGACATGGTAAAAGTAAAAATTTAACTCTTTACAAAGCAAAATATAATAATGACTTTAAAGATGTGGATAAAAGGTATTTAAATGATTTAGCTTTGAATTGTGGTTCATATAAACTCTTCGTTTCAAATAATTGGCCAGCTTCACCCAATATCCATCATCAAACTATTAATTTATTTAAATTTTGTAAAAGTAATTCAACTATTAAAAAAGAATTTGTTCAACTTTTTATCAATGATATCACTCATAGTTATGATAATAATAATAATATTAATTATAATAATAATAAACAACCATCATTATTACCATTTGCTCAAGGTAATTCTTTAAAAGGTCTAGGTATTAAAGTTATATTTGAAACTCTAATTTCATATGGTGACATAGAGTTATTAAAAATGATAGTTCACTCAATCAATATTGGCCCTATTTACAAAGAATTTTTAAATATTTGTGGCAATGCTTTAGTTTTCATTCAAGATACAAACGTTTTTGATTTACTTTATCAATGTGAACAATTAAAAGAAACATTTAATTTTGTAAATTTATTGAAGAACTCAAAAAGTTCAATTAAAAAAACTTATGACACTACAAATATTTTAAATCATTTTAAACTAAAATACCCAAATGACTATTATCAATGTTGTCATCATCTACCTACACCCATTGAAAAGAATGTAGGTTTTTGGTTTTCAAAATTTGTAATTAATAATCTACAAGATTTTAAAAATTTCATCCCATTAAATTATTGGGGAATTCAATTTGAAAAAGAAGGTTTTTCAAATTTAAGAGAGGATAAATTGATTACACTTGATAGATTTTTAAAAATTTTAGAAATTAAACTAAATGATCAGCAATATTCATACAAAGATAACTTGGAATTTTTAGCATGGATTTTTGAAAATAGAAAAGAAGATATCGATTCTGGTAAACTTATTATATCAGACAATTTAATATTATTGGAATACTATTATTACAGTGATCAACTATCACTATTATTATATAATCCAATTATTGCTTTTTCAGAAAATATGTTGATAAAATTATTTACATTTAATGGTTTCAATATAATCAAGAGTGTGGTAAAGTATCATGATATTGAAGGTTTAAAATTTATAATAAATTTTTTATTCAATATTTTTCAAGAACATTCCTCAGAAAAAAATATTTTAAATTTTAAATCATTATTGATTGGTTATATTATAAAATATAATGATTTGGAAGCTTTGAAATTTATTAATGAAAATTATAAAACATTCTTTTCAAATTTAGAATCTTACCCAAATAACATTTCATTACTATTAACAAGGAATGGAACTATTGAAGTAATCAATTATATCCTTAAAGAAATTAATTTTAAAAAAAATATAATAGATATTACTAATTTATTTCATTGGTTTGATGAAAAATAAAATAATTATATTATTGTATTAATAAAATCATTTATAAATTAAATTTTATAATCAAATTTTTTTTTTTTTTTTATTGTTTTGTTTTGTTAATTCTTGGATTTTTTTTTTTTTTTTTTTTTTTTTTTTTACATTTCATTTTCACTACCAAAAAAGTCTTCAACTTCTTTTTGTTTTTCAGCTTCTTTCGCATCTTGCATTTCTTGATCAACTTTTTCAGTATTATCATCATCTTGTTCTTCTCTATTTTCAGTTTCTTCATTTTCATCATCTTCCTCACCTTCTCTTTCTTCTTTTTCTCTTTGTTTCTTTTCTTTTCTCTTTTGTTTTTTATCTTTTTTATCTTTTCTATCTTTTTTACTCTTCTTTTTCTTCTTTTTCTCTTTATGATCACCATCTTCAGCCATTTCTTCTTGTTGTTGTTCAGTATCATTATTATCATCAGCACCCTCTTCACCTTCACCACTAACTTTCTTAGATTTCTTTTTCTTTTCTTTCTTTTCTTTCTTTTCCTTCTTTTCTTTCTTTTCTTTCTTTTGTTTTTTCTTTGACTCAGCTGGTTGATCATCAAAGTCATCATCTTGTTGTTGTTGATCTTTTTTATTTTTCTTTCTCTTTTTAGTTGAACCACCTTCACCATCTTTGTAATCATCATCAATCATTGCAGCAGCGGCATTATTCTTTGCTAATTCTTCACGAGTTTTCTCTTCTTCCTCAAAGGCTAATTTTCTTTCAGCTTCTAATTTCTCCTCTAATTGTTGTTTTAATTCAAGATCACGGATTCTCTTTTCCTCTTCTAATCTCTTAACCTCTTCAAAGGCAGCCTCTCTTTTCTTTGATAGATCAGCTTCAATCTTTACGATAGATTCATGCTCGGTACGTAAAGAAACCAAGATCTTTTCGATTGAAGTTTGATGAGTTTTAGCTTTTGAAGGACTGAAATTTAATTTTGGAGTTGATTTTGTATTTGCCAATGGAGTGAGTAATCTTTGAGCAAACTCCAACTCTTTAATGATATTAAAAGTTTCAGTGGCATTCTTTTGATGTTTCTCTAAAAAGATTGTAGCTTGCATTTCAATGGAGATGGCTAAATTGAAATGAATTGATAAATTATGAGGATACATATGAATTGCTTTCTTTAAGGTTTGTTTTGAATCATAGAAACGATTTGCATCGAAATAAACCTTTGCCAAATACATAATGATGGTTTCAATCTCTTTGGGTGAAGTACTCTTCTTTAGACAACCCTCATACAATTTAATGGCATTATCAAAGAGACCCTTTGAGACGTAAATATGAGCTAAATTCACAGAAACCGGTATACAATCCATTGAGGCTTCACGAATTTGAAGGAATGTTTCACCGGCTAAATTCAAATTACCCTTCTCGGCAATAATCATACCGATACCATTTGCTGCGTAAATATTGGTTGGATTCTTTGTGAGTACACGATTATAGAATTGTTCAGCGTTGAGAATGTATTTTTCAACCTTGTCAGGATTCGAGAATTTAGCATTGTAATAGATGTTACCCAATGATAAACTTGCATAGGTTTCATTCTTGTTGTCAGGGTTCTCTGTGATTTGTTCGAAATTCTTTTGAGCAGGATACCACTCCTCTTTGTAAAGATGGAGATTACCATAGAGTGCCCATGCCTCTTGGTTGTCAGGTTGGATATCCAACACCTCTCTAATCCATTCACCAGCTTCATAGTAGTCACCTTGTTGTTTACAAATACAACTTAGACGTAAGTAACAATCATAATAGTTTGGATGCTCCTTGATGATACCTTTATATAACTCTTCAGCCTTATTAACTTGACCCATAGTCTCATAAAGACGTGCTAAATTATAGGTTGAGGTGATATTAATCGATTTGAATTGATTCAATTGATAACCAGATTGTTTAATAATATCTAAATAGGTTTGCTCTGCTTCTACCAACAAACCTTTTTGATGTCTAAGTACTGCAATATTATTTTGAATCTCTAATGATGGTACAATACCATCCTTCTTTAAAAGATTTAAACCTTTTTCATAAGCTTCCAATGCTGTTGAAACTTCTGTTGATTCTAATACTTGTCCTAATTCAAACCAATTACTTGAATCATTTGGATTTAATTCTGTTGCTTTCTTTAATACATTTTTAATTTTATTTATAATTTCATTTGATAAATTATTATTATTATTAATATTAATATTATTATTTGTTGTTGTTGTTGTTGATGTAGTGGTAGTAGTTGATTTAACATTTGATTTATATAATGAACCATGTTTATATAATGAACCTAAAATTTGAAGTGTTTCATAATTATTTGGTTGTTTTGATAAAACTTGTTCAAAACATAATATTGCTTTATCATAATCTTCATTATGAATATGAATTTGACCGAGACCAAATTGAGCCAAATAAAGATCAGGATTCTTTTGAACTGCTTGATGATAATATTGAATTGCATCTTGCCAACGTTGAGTTGCATGAAATGCTCTACCAATGAGATATGCAGACTCGGCTTTAATATGAGCCACATCGGTATTATTGAATGCGGCAACACCCAATGTGTTCACTTTATTATATTCACCTCTAAAGAAATAATGATTTGCTAAATGATTCAATACAATTGAATTGGTTGGTGCTAATTGGTAAGCGGATAAAATCAATTTCATTGCTTCTGGTATTTGATTCTCATTCATCAATACCAATGCTAAACCAATCATAGCTTCAACATTATCTCTATCCAATTCTAATACTCTCTTGAATGCTTCCTTCGCTTTCTTGGTTCTACCCAATTTAAAATAACAATATCCTAATCCCAATCTAACCGATGGTAAACAATTTGAATTTTGTTGTATAACTTTTTGATATGTATCCAATGCTTTAATATAATTACCTTGATTAAATAAAATACATGCCTAAAAAATTAAAAATATATATATTAATAATAATAATTTTTTATATATTATTATTATTATTATTATTATTATTATTATTATTATTATTATTATTATTATTATTATTATTATTATTATTATTATTTTTCAACTTACAGAACCTAATTTTGCAGGTAAAACTGGTAATGTGTTATTTGATTTTGCTAAATCTAATACTTGTTTAAAATTTGATTCAGCACGTTCATAATCACCTTTTGTTAATAAGAGTACAGCTTTACCAATCCAGGTTAATGGTTGATGTGGATCGATTCTATCAGCTTTTGTGAAATGAAATGTTGCATTTGAAAAGTATTCCTCTCTTCTTGATTTATCTTTTTCTTGTGAACCTAATTGTGTATAATAACTTGCTAATGCATTCAACATTGCAATTCTATCTAATTTAGAATCTTTATAATATTGTTCTAAATCTGCATCTGTAACTTGTTTTAATACCTCTATGAAATCTGTAATTCTATCTTGTTTATAATATTCATTCTATTGATAAATATACAAATAAACACACACACACACACACACACATATTATATTTGTTTAAAAATTTGGTTTGTCGTTAGTAATAATTAATAATAAAAACAATACAAGTAATTAATATAAATTTAAAAACTTACTGCTAATTTTAACCAAAGATCTAATGGTGCTAATTCTGCTTTTAGTACTTCAATCAATTCTTTTGAATCTGGTAATGAGGAAATATCAATTTTTAATGCTTGATCATTAAAACCTCTGATTGGTATATAAATAAACTGTGATTGAATTTTGGTATCCATCTTTTTTGTTTCGTTTTTTTTTCTTTTCTTTTTTTTTTTTTTTTTCTTTTCGTTATTATTAATAATCCCGATTCCGCCTTAAAGATGATACTCCCCCATATAAATATATATATATATATATATTTATATATATAAATACATAAAATCTTTTTTTAAAAATTTTGTAAAAAAAAAAAAAAAAAATGATTTAATAACTTCAAAAATTTATGAAAAAAAAATGAAAAAATAAAAAATTAAAAAATTAAAAAAAAAAAAAAAAATTGGAAAAATAATTTTTTTTTTTTTTTTTTTTTTTTTTTTTGGTTGAAAACAATGAAAATTATTAAATTTTTTAAATACATTATTTGCTATTAATAATAAATTTTATTTTATTTTTGATTGTATAAACATAGAATTTTTTCTTTTATTTTTATTTTTGAATTTTTATTTTAAAAATAATAATACCAAAACGGCCAGCTCATTAATTCTTTAATTTAAAGGAAGAGGAGGAAAGGTTAAGACATACGAATTGTAACCAAGAAAAAAATAAAACCGACCAACTATTTTTTTTTTTTTTTTATTAATTTAAATTTTTTATATTTTAAAAAATGGAATAAATATCTTAATTACAATTACCAAAAAAAAAAAAAAAAAAACTATCAATTTTTGGCAACAAAGAAAAAAAATAAAGAAAAAAAAAACAAGAAACCATAACATGTTATTCTTTTGTTTTGTTTAATTTTTTTTTTTTTTTTTTTTAATTTTTAATAAATTTAATTTGGTTATTAAAAAAAATATCCAAACACATATCTCTTTTTCAATTTCAAAATTTTTTTTTCTGTGATTCGTTATTTCAGTGAACCATTCAAAGAATTTTTTAATTTTTTTTTTTTTTTTTTTTTTTTTTTTTAATTTTTATATTTAAAAAAAAATATATATATTTTATAAAAAAAAGATTATTAAAATTCAATTTCTTTTACTCTAATCAATAAATAATATATCTGAATAAAAAATATATTGTTGTTATTAAAAAAATAAAAAAAAAAAAAAAAAAAAAGTTTAAGAAAAAAAAAATTTAACCACAAGGTAAGATGGAAAATCATCATCTTCGTCATTAATAAATATTCTGGTAACATATTCTTTTTTTCTTTACTCTTTTTTTTTTTTTATTTATTTTTATTTTTATTTTTTTTTTTTTTTTTATTTTTTTTTTTTTTTTTTTTTTTGGAAATTGGATGATTATAATTTTTTTTTTTTTTTTTTTTTTTTTTTTTAATTTTTTAATCTTAATATATGCAATAATGAAGAATAAATAAATAAATAAATAAATAAATAAATAAATAAATAATTTTTTTTATAAAAAAAAAAAAATAATAAAAAAATGATAATAATAAAAAGTGGTATATCTTTGATCAGCACCAAATATTTTTAATAATTTTTTTATGTGGCTCCATCAAAACAACTTAATTTTTTTTTTTTTTTTTTTTTTTTCTTTTTTGATTTTTTTTTTTTTTTTTTTTTTTTTTTTTTTTTTTTAGTTTTTTTGAAAATTTTTTTTTTTTTGATTTTTTTTTTTTTTTTTTCATTTTTTTTTAATTTTTTTTTTATTTTTTTTTTTTTCTCAACACCATATAAAATATATATATATAAAATTTTCCAAATATATTAATATATTAAAATTCGCTCACTCACACCCATATTTATATAAACTTGTAGTAATAGTCCAACAACACAATAAATAAAATAATAAAAAAATTATTAAAAACCAATTTTTTTTTTTTTTTATCATAATAAAAATTAACACATAAAATAAAAAATTTATTAAAAAAAAAAAAAAGAAAAAAAAAATATAAAATAAAACAGATAAAATGAATCCAGAATAGTAAGTATAGTTTTATTAATATTTTATTTTATTTTCTTTAATTTTTTTTTTCTTTTTTTATTAAAAAAAAAAAAAAAAATAAAAGATAAATAAAATAAAAAAAATAAAAATCACACACACACATTGCAAACAATTAAGTTGCCTTCACAACTTTAATTCATTGTGATTACAAGGTTTTTGTTTGTATTTACAACAACTCCTCATAGTTAAATCACATCATCTTTATATAATTTAATTGTATTCTAACCAAATTATTATTATTATTTTTTTTTTTAAAAAAAAAATTATTTTATTTAATTTAGCGATTATCTTTTCAAATTACTTTTAATCGGTGATAGTGGTGTAGGTAAATCATGTTTATTACTTAGATTTGCAGTAAGTATTTATTAAATTTATTAAAAGAAAAAGCAAAAAAAAAAGACGTTTATCCTCACATATTAATTTTTTTTTCCTCCCCACACCAATTTTTTCATAATTTTTTTTTTTTTTTGAAACTTTTATTTGAAAAAAAAAAAAAAAAAAATTTCAAAAAAAATCAAAAAAAAAAAAAAAAAATTCAAAAAAATCAAAAATAATAATAATAATAATAATACAGGATGATACATATACAGAGAGTTATATTTCAACAATTGGTGTTGATTTTAAAATTCGTACAATTAATTTAGATGGTAAGATCATTAAATTACAAATCTGGGATACTGCAGGACAAGAAAGATTCAGAACAATTACATCATCATATTATCGTGGTGCACATGGTATCATCGTTGTGTATGATGTCACTGATCATGTCAGTTTCAACAATGTCAAACAATGGATGCAAGAAATTCAAAGATATGCATGTGATAGTGTAACTCGTTTACTCGTTGGTAACAAATGTGATCTCATTGAAAAGAAGATCGTCGATACCAGTACCGCCAGAGAATATGCCGACTCTGTTGGTATTCCATTTTTGGAAACATCTGCCAAATCATCAGCAAATGTAGAACAAGCATTTATGATTATGGCTAGTGAAATTAAAAAGTTACAAGGTGGTATTCAACCAAATAACAACTCCACTTACAATGCTCATGTTGTTAAACCAACTGGTTTCACTCCAATTGGTAAAAAGAAGAAATGTTCAATCATATAAATGTATCGTTGGTTACTCCTCCCCTTTTTTTTCAATAATCAAAAAAAAAAAAAAAAAAAAAAAAAAAGAAAAAAACAAAAAAAAGAAAAATCAACTAAAACATTCACTCTCTCTGGTTCACCAATCAGAAGAAATAAAAAAAAAAAAAAATCACCATCATCTTCATCAACTTTTTGATTGTAAAAAATATATAATTAAATAGTTTATTTGTTTATTTATATATCTTAGATATTTAAATAGATTTCCACAAAAAAAAAAAAAAAAAAAAAAAAAAAAAAAAAATAGAAAAAAAAAAAAAAAAAAAAAAAGAAAAAAAAAAAAGCAATAGTAAAATAAAAAAATCCTTATATTATAACTATTGTCAAAAAATTAAATAAATAAATTCAATGTAATAAAATAAAACTTAGCAAAAAAAAAAAAAATTTATTTCTTTCTGTTTTTCCTTTACTTTTTTTTTTTTTTTTTTGATCAGCTTTAAAAAAAAAAAAAATAAAAAAAAAATTGAAAAAAAAAAAAAAAAAAAATTCGTTTTTCATATTTTTTTTTTTTTTTTTGTTATTTTCATTTTTTCACATACCAATATATAAATTAAAGAGAATGTTTTCATCATCATTATGCTCATTTGGAAGAAAATGGACACCAGGTGCCATTAGAAACATTAGAAAAATTAGAGAACAACAAAAACAAGCAGAAATTAGAAGAAAAGAGGCAAGACCAATTAGACCAGTTTCAATTTATTTTAAGGAAATTTTACAAGAGTAAATAATAATAATAATAATAATAATAATACATTAACACAAACTATATTATAACCATCCAGATCACTCTACCTCATATAAAAATAATCACATATCACCAACAATATAATCCAAATGAGATTATTTTTTTTTTTTTTTTGATCCATCATATATATATTTATTTTTCTGATCAAATAGTTAAAATATTTGTTGATACTAATGATTTATTTATTTTAAACAGAGTTAAAGAAGAAGAACCAACTGCCACCCAATCAAACTAAATATTTAAACAGAACATCACAACATACATCATATATACATACACATAAAACTCAAAATAAAATAAAACAAAACAAAGTAAAAAAAAAAAAGGTGAAAATTGAACAGAACCAAAGAAAAAGAGAAATGGTAAAAAACTAAATTTATCAATTCAAAACGACTAAAATAATAATTTTAAATAAAGAATTTGTAAAGAAAAAAATAATAAATAATAAATAAGAATTAATTCAAATTTAGGTTGACGTTTTATTATCACTTTTTATTACTCTATATTATTATAATTTTTTATTATTATTATTATTATTATTATTATTATTATTATTATTATTATTTTTATTATAATTGTTCATTAATCCAATTATTTACAGAGATTTCCAAAATATCTAATGGTAATGAACCATTATTTAAAATTGCAGAATGGAATTTTTTTAATTGAAATTTATCACCTAATTTTGATTTTGCTAAATCTCTAAGTTCTAAAATTTTGAGTTGACCAATTTTATAAGAAACTGCTTGACCAGGAATGACGATATAACGATCGATTTCAGAGGTGATGTCAGATTCTTCAAGATAGGTATTATCTTTCATATATTGAATTGATTTCTCTCGTGACCATTTATATTGAGAACAATGAATACCAGTATCGATTACTAGTCTAGCAGATCTCCACATTTCTGCTACTAAATAACCTAATCTTTCGAATCTATTTTCATACCAACCTAATTCATCTGCCAACTTCTCTGCATATAATGCCCAACCTTCAGCGTATGAACTAAATACAATCACTCGACGGAATGCATCAATATTTGTAAATTCTTGAGCTAACGCCATTTGGAAATGGTGGCCTGGTGTGGCTTCGTGGTAGCATAGATCTTTTGACATTGCTTTAGTGTGGGCATTTGTATTTCTAAGATTTACATTGAAAATACCGCCTTTTGATCTATCGATTGGTGGTGGGGTGTAATAGGCAGGTGCAGATTCAGCCTCTTTAAATAATGGCACACGTTCAACTGAGCAGTTCGCCAATGGGATTCTCTCGAAGTATTGAGGTAACTTGGTTTCTGTGCAATCTTTAATGATGGATTCATAATGTTCGATAATCTCTTTTCTACCAATATCACCCTGACTAAATTGAAATGGTTTCTCCTTTGATAATAATCTAATTGTTGAACTGAAATCAGTTTTAATTGAAGGGTAGTCATCTTTAAATAAATTTATAATTTCTTTTTTAATTTTATCAACTTGTTTTAAACCAATTTCATGAATTTCTTTAGCAGTCAATGTAGTGGTAGTATGATAGTTTAATAGGAAATCATAAAGTTCATCACCATTTGGTGCTCTCCATAAACCATCACCATCTTTTGAATGTTGTTTCAATTGTGTTAAATATTCTTTAAGCTTTTCAAATGATGGTATTAAATATTTATCAACAACTTCATTCAATTGATTAATTATTGAATCAATATCATTTTGAGATTTAATTGAGGATTTTTTATTATTTAATAAAATTTGTAAATCTGAATTTAATTTCTTATTTAAAAAATAATCTTGAGAGGAATTTTCATATTTACAAAGAACTTTCTTTTCAATTTGATTGATTGAAATTTCAATAATCCATTTTGGTGGTATGATACCTTGAGTTTCTCTTACCTTTAAATCGCTTAATAAACCTTCAATAAATTGATCAGAATATTCAATTCTTTCAATGAAATCCATTGCATCTGATTTACAATTGATTTGTTGTTTAACTAGTGTCTCTATTAATGCCATTTGACAACCAATGAATTGATTAACCGGATAGACGATTGGGTAAATGAAATACTGGGGTGATGGATAAAGATGTAATGAATAGGATTTCTTTAAAGTTTCTAAATAATTTCTAATTGTTAAATAACCAATATAATCTTTAGATTTTGGTGTATCATATTTTGATTTCATTTTTTCCAATAATACTAATTCCTTTTCAATCATAATTAAATTCTTTTTATGTTGTTGAGGTGATAAATCATCAACACCACTATGTTGACATTTTAATCCAAATCTATCAAATGCTCTCATTTGGCTTAATAGGAAATAATGTGATTCCATTAATAATAATAATGTTCTAATTGAATATAGTTTAAATGTGAATGGTATTCCAAAAAGATTACGATGAAATATATAAAATAATATTAATACAATACATAATTCAAAATCATTTCCAACTTGAAATGGTTTTGATGATTCTTCATCTCCTCCTCCTTCACCGCCACCACCATTTCCATAATTTCCAAATTTATTAAATAACCATTCAATAAATGGTATTAATAAAAACTTACTACTAAAAACACCAATTAATAAAATAATTTTCCTTAATGATGATATAATTCCATATCTTTTTAATAAATAACCAATATTACTTGACATTATTTGTTTGTTTTTTTTTTTTTGATAATGAAAAAGTAAAAAAAAAAAAATAAAAAATGAAAAAAAAAAAAAAATGAAAAAAAAAAGTATAAAAACCCATTAATTTTTAAAAATAGTTTTATTGAACAACGAAAATGAGTAACCCCACATCAACTACCCATCATAATATTGAAATTCAATCACAAGAGTAAATATACTTTAATAATTAAATTTAAATTTAATTATCACCCTTTACTAACTGAAGAAAAAAAAAAAAAAAAAAAAAAAAAAAAATTTAGTGTAATTAAATTAATATTACAATTTTTAAAAGAAAATTCATTAGGTAATTCATTAACAGCTTTACAAGAAGAAACAGGTATAAATTTAAATGCAGTTGATAGTAAAGAAACATTTTTAAATGATGTTAAAAATGGTAATTGGGATAGTGTTTTAACTGTTGTATCAACATTAAGATTATCAACTACATTATTAATGGATCTTTATGAACAAGTATATATATAAAAATATAGGAAAATTAATAAATTATTCAAATATTTTGAATTCTAATTTTTATTTTTTTATTTTTTATTATTAATTAACCAAAAAAAAAAAAAAAAAGATATAGTAGAATTATTACATTTAAAGGAATATGAACTTTGTAAATATTTAATTAGGAAAACTGAACCATTAAATTATATGAAATTAAATCAACAAGAAAGATATTTAAAATTAGAAAATCATTTACAAAGAGAATATATAGATTTAGGAGATGTATGTTTTTAATATAATATAATATAAAATTTATCTTTTTTTATTAATATATATATATTATAAGTTTTATAAATATGGTATAACAACAGAAAAAAGAAGAAAACAACTAATTGAACAATTAAATAATGAAATTATAACAGTACCATCATCAAGATTATTATCATTATTATCACAATCATTACATTGGCAAAAACATCAAGGTATAATACCAGATGATTGTATGGAATTTGATTTATTTAAAGGTGAGGTACCATTTAAAAAGATTGAATCAGAAGAGGAACAAATAACAACTGTTTTAGATAAAACAATTAAATTTAATAATAAGAATAAACCAGAGACAATTAAATTCTCACCAGATTCTAAATATCTTTTAACGGGTAGTATGGATGGATTTATAGAGGTTTGGGATTACAACACTGGTAAATTATCAAAGAGTTTAGCCTATCAATCAAATGACGATTTTATGATGCATGATGATGCGATACTTTGCATTGCGTTCTCAAAGGATGGCGAGTTCTTAGCAACGGGTTCATTGGATAATAAAATCAAAGTTTGGCAAATAAAGAGTGGTAAATGTTTAAGAAAATTCGAACCTGCTCATACGAATGGTGTGACATGTTTACAATTCTCAAGGAATTCAACACAAATTCTAAGTGGTTCCTTTGACTCCTCTTTGAAAATTCATGGTTTAAAATCGGGTAAGGCTTTGAAAATCTTTAGAGGTCATCAATCGTTTGTGAATGATTGTTGTTTCAATCATGATGAAGATAGAGTTATATCATGTTCAAGTGATGGTAAAATTAAAATATGGGATGCAAAATCATCAGATTGTTTGCAAACTATCACTCCAACAAGTGTTGTCACAGTTAGAGACATTTCAATTCGTTCAATCACTATATTGCTAAAGAATCCTGAATTCCTTTTAGTTTGTAATTCTTCTCAAATCTCAATAGTTTCAATGAAATCTCAAACTATTAGTAAAACATTTACAAGTGAAAATTCAAAAACTTTCTTGGTTTGCACTTTATCTCCACTTCAAAATTATTTATATGCAGTTGATGAAGATAATATACTCTATACTTTTGATTTCAATTCTGGTTCATTATTAAATAAATTTAAAATTCATGATCAAGAAGTTATTAGTATATCACATCATCCAACTAAAAATTTATTAGCAACAACTGGTTCTGATTGTTTATTAAAAATTTGGAAATCAAATTCAAATGATAATATTAATAATTAAAATTAAATTAAAATAAAATAAAATAAAAATAAATTGGTTTTTTTTTTTTTTTTTTTTTTTTAATTTAATATATAATATATATAGTTTTTTTTATTTATTTTTTTTAATTTATTTTAAAATATTATAATAATAATTAAATTTTATAATTTTCTTCACTTCCAATTTGAATTGAAGTAGTGGTTGCTGTTGTTGAGTTATCATCATTATTATTATTATTTTCAAAATTATTTGGTTTTAAATTTTCATGTAAATTTTTAAAAGTTGGTTTTTCGATATTATTTTCTTTTAAAATTGATTCATAAATTGATAATTGAGATTTTAATTTTCCAGTTTCAGTACCTAATAATTCTAAATCATTTGAAAGTTGGAAATTTTTAAGAACATTCTCTTGTAACATAACTTCCATTTTTTCGACCATTTCAGCAGCAATCTTTGGATCATTATTTCTCCAAAAACTTCCCATAAATCCACCACTTTTTAATTTTTTAGCTTTTTCTTCTTCAGAGGTTGCTTTACCAAGTTGAGTTTTTGAAACTAATAATCTAACTGCATTTGATTTCTTTTCCAAATCTTCTGTTAATTGCCTATTCTTTAATTCTAATGTTCTATTTCTTTCATCTAATTTATAATTTTCTGTACCAAGTTCACCTAATTTTTTACCCATTAATTCAAAATCAGTTCTAAGTTGAATATCACTTATACCATTATTATTATTACCACCACCATTTAATGCATGATTATTAATGAAATTTGATGATTGTGATGATGGTATTAATGGTGGCTTATTACTAATTGGTGAAGATGTATAAGCGAAATTATTATTATTAGAAGTTGGTGATGATAATTGGAAATCTCTTGATGCAGTTCTTTGATGTCTTGATTGAATTGGTGTTACGATTGGCGTTGATGGTAATGAAATACTACCATTTGAACCACGTAATGGAGTATTTTGACCACTACCACCACCACCACCACCATTATTTGTACCGTTTGGAGTTAATTGGCCAGATGCAACACCACCAATTGAACTTGAAGATTGTGATAATAAATTAAAGGAATCTCTAGATTGTGATAATTCCATTTTCAAATCTTTAATCATTTTAACATTTTTCTTTTCAGCTATTTTCCTTTCAGTTTCAAAATCAACTAAAGAAACTTCTAATTTTGTGATTTTAATACAAGCTTCATCATAATTTAGTTTTATTTTTTCAAATTCAGGTTCTAAAATTGAAAGACGAGATGTTGCTTCATCAAGTTTTAAAGTTGTTTCTGATAGATTTGAATTTAAAAGTTCCAATTGATCTTGTAACTCTTTAAATGTAATTAAAGCATCAGACTTCTCTTTTAATTCAGACTCTAGTGATTGGATTAATTGTTGCTTCTCTTGTAAAGTTTGGTTAAGATTTGTAAGATTTTCATCAAACTCTGTCAATTGTAAAGATTGTGATTGATTAGTTTGTTTTAAAGAATCTTTTTCATTTTCAAGTTCAATTAATTGCTTTTCAACTTGTTTTGTACGTTCAATAGAATCATTATGGTCGAGTGTAATGATATTAAATCTTTGATTTAAAGAATCGAAATTTGATCTCTCCAATACTAATTTCTCTTCAAGTTTTTTCAATTTACTTAATGATTCATTATGTGAATTCTTTGAATCCTCCAATTGTGATAATAAATCAATTGATTGATTTCTTTCATCGATTGAAGTACTTTCAAATTCTTTGATTCTTTGATTCAATTGATCGACTTCCATCACCTTTGAAGCTATCACTTGATCTTTAATTTTAATTTCATCAATTGATTGATTATAGTTTGTCAAATATTCATCTCTTGATTGTTTGAAAATATCAGATTTATCATTTAAATCACTTAGGGATCGTTCAAAATGTAACTTTTGTTGTGACAATTCTTGCTGTTTCTCTTGTAATAGTTTTTCAAATTTCTCTTTTTGTTGATGTAATGCTTCATCTACTGATTCAATTGATTTTTCAAATTTCTTTGAAGAGG
Organism: Dictyostelium discoideum AX4; assembly: GCF_000004695.1. Lineage (NCBI taxonomy): Eukaryota > Evosea > Eumycetozoa > Dictyosteliales > Dictyosteliaceae > Dictyostelium > Dictyostelium discoideum. The sequence goes on along the minus strand of NC_007089.4, from coordinate 735,669 downwards.
TTTGTAATGCTTGATGAATATCTTGATTCTCTTGAATTAATTGTTGTTTTTGTTGTTCCATTAATGTTTGCTCCTCTTTTAATCTCTTTAATTCATTCTCTAATCTCTCTTCGATTTTAACACGATTAATCTCGGATTGTCTATGTTTATCTTGCCATTGTGTAACTTGTTGTGATAATTGTTCATTGATTTGTTGTGACTCCTTTATATCATTTACAGTCTTTATTGATTTACTATCATTCTCTCTAATTTGTTCCATTAAATTTTTTATTGTATCTCTTAATTTTTGTTTTTCTTTTTCATTATCTGGATTATATTCTGGTTCACCTAATGGATGAAATATAATTTCTTTTGGTGTTACAGGTGATGGTGGTGTTGTAGTAGTATTATTAATTGACTGTTGCTGTTGTTGTTGTTGTTGTTGTTCTTGTTGTTTTAAATTAAAAAGTTCAGTAATCTTTTCTTTTACATCCTCTTCACTTGATAAACTATCTAAAACTTGGATGATTGATTCTAATGTTACAACACCACTATTAATATTGTTTGCACCATTTACACTACTACAATCACCAACTTCACTACCAATATCACTATTATTATTACTAATACTATTATTTAAAGATAATTCTTTAATTTTATTTTCAAGTTCTTCATTGGTACAATGTGATTCTGCTAAATCAACTTGTAATTTTCTTACTAAATTTTGTTGATCTTCACCTTTAATTATCTATATATATATATGTATATATTAAATAATTATAATAACATAAATATAAATATAAATATATAAATATTTCTTTTTTTTTTTTTTTTTTTTTTTGGTGAGTAAATAATATATACATACATATGTATTTAAATCTTTTTTTAATAATAAAATTTGATCTTCTAATTGACTATTAGTTTCAAATAAAGATTTTATATTAAGTTTTAATGCATCAGATTGTTCTTGATGTACAATTGTATTTTGTTGAATTTGTTTTCTTAAATGTTCATTTTCATCTTGAATTTCATTCATTTTACCTTTTCTAGCAACTACATCTGAAAAAAAGGAAGTTGCTTTCTTTTTTGCACTATCATTATTATTACTGTTATTTCCTGAACCCTCCTCAAGTTGATCTTTTAACTGTTTGATCTCATTTTGAAGTTTCTTTTCTTTTTCACTTGATTCATATTTATCCCTTTTAAGTGAAATAAGTTGTTCTTGTAATAAATTAAAATCTTCACTACTAATCATTTGATTTTGATTTTTTTTATTATTATTTTTTTAATTATTATTTCTATTTTTATCTTTATTTTTATTTTTAGTTTTTTTTTTTTTTTGTTTAGATAAACCAAAAAAAAAAATGAATGAATGAAAAATGTTAACCAAAAAAAAAAAAAAAAATTAAAAATAAACTATTACCAAAAGTAAATAAATTACAAGAAGAAACAAAAAAAAAAAAAAACAAGTAAAATAGTTTTTGTAGTTTTGTTTTTTTTTTTTTTTTTTATTTAATAAAATGTAAAAATAATTTTAGGATGAAAGATTACAGTAAAAAAAAAAACAAAATAAAAAAAAAAAAAACAAAACTATAAAACAATGACGTTGGCCAATCAAAAATAAAAAAATTAAAAAAAATAAATTTAAAAAAAAAAAAAAAAAAAAAAAAAAACAATGAAATTTAAATTGATATCCAAGTTTTGAATTTATTTATATTGATTTATTTTTATATAGACTATTTTTAATATTTTATGGATTCGTGAAGGGGTAATAAAAAAAAAATTATATCTATCTGTTGTAAAAAAAAAATAAAAAAATAAAAAAATAAAAAAAAATTAAAATTAAAATTTTAAATTCCAAAATAAAAAAAATAAAATTGACATCATGGTGTGATGGTTTGTGTGTGAAAAAAAAAAAATTTTATTTTTATTTTTTTTATTTTTTATGTTCTGTTTTTTTTTTTTTTTTTTTTTTTTAATTGCTATTATCATAATGACATTGAATCTATAATAACTCGATCTGAGATTTGGATTTGTAATTATTACTACCCACACCCAATTTTTTTTTTATTTTTAAATTTTAAAAATAATTAAATAAAAAAAAATAAAAAAAAAAAATATATATATATATTTTTATGGTTACAAATTAGTAATATTTTATGTTTACCAACGAGATCTATTTCCAATATTTTTTTAAAATAAAATCTTGGACCAAAAAAAAAAAAAAAGAAAAAAAAAAAAAAAAAAAAAAAAGCTTTAAAATCTTGGATCCAAAAGAATACAGTTAAAAGGTTTTATAATTTGTAAAAATTCGATTTGGTACATATACAAATTTGTTAAATTGTATTATTACTATTTTGTTTTATTTTTTTTTTTAAAATTCATTATCGGCACTAAGGGACATCATTTCAAATTAACGAGATGATTTGATCGTTTAAAAATTCATCTAAATTTCATAATCTTGTTGGTTTAATTATTCATATCTTCATCTTTTCACTATTATTTATTATTCTTTATTATTCTTTATTTTTATGTTTCTTTGTTTTTTTGTTTTTTTTTTCTTATAAACTCCATTAAAAAAAAAGTGGATTAATATTAAGTTTTCAAAATAATAAAAAATAAAAAAATAAAAAAAAAAAAGATTTGAATTTCCTTCGTCGAGATGAATTTCTTAAATTTCCTCCTCTTGAAGTGAATAACTTTAACTAACTAACTACTATTGTTCAATGATTTTTATTAAAAGTTTCAAAAGACTTGAATGTTCTTTTGTTTTGAAGTATTTGTATTTAAATTTTAAGTTTTTTTTTTTTTTTTTGTTTTTTTTTTTTGTTTTTTTTTTTTTTGTTTTTTTTTTTTTGTTTAGGTTGCAAAAAGGGATTAAGGAACATGGGTGGACATTATAATAGAAACAGGGCTAAATGATAGCAAATTGGTATTGGTTTGAAAAAAAAAAAGGATGCTGTTAAAAATAAAAGAAATTAATAATTAAAAATAGAGAGATTGAAAAGAGAATTTAAAGAAAAAAAAAAAAAAAACGAAATCTGATGTTATGTTAGTAAATTTCAAAAAAAGAAAAAAAAAAATAATAATATATTAAAAATTTTAATTACCTTTTTTTTTTTTTTTTTTTTAATCTCGAAATTATTTTCTATCAATCTATCTTCTGTAACTATCTCTTGGTCTTTCATCTCTAAATCTATCGTTGTATCTGTCACCACCTCTATCGTTGTATCTATCTCTGCTATCTTCTCTGTGTCTATCTCTATCGTCTCTACCGTATCTGTCACCACCTCTGTCACCACCTCTTTCGTCTCTTCCACCATATCTGTCACCACCTCTATCGTCTCTTCCACCATATCTGTCACCACCTCTATCATCTCTACCATATCTATCACCGCCTCTATCATCTCTACCATATCTATCACCACCACCTCCTCTACCGCCATAGTCACCTCTACCATATCTATCACCACCTCCGTATGGTGAGAATCTTGGTGGAGATCTTCTAGAGTCGTATCTTCTATAATATTTTCAAAAAAAAATAAAAAAAATAAAATAATAAAAAATTGTTAGAGAAGAATAAATTTTTAAAAAAAAAAAAATAAAATAAAAAAATTTTAAAACTTACGGATTACCAAAATATTTTCCTGGAGTTGGTTCATGTGGTTTCTTGGTTGCAGAGAAATCAGTACGGATACTCTTACCATGTAATTGCTATAAAGAATTATTAAAAGCCATTAGAATTTATACTTTTTCTATTATTTTTTATTTTCTATTATTTTTTAATAATTTGTACTTACTAAATCTTGGCATTCTTCTTTGGCTCTGACAGCATCTTCTTTGTTTTCAAAGTAAACGAAACCAAAACATTTAGAACGACCAGTCTTTCTGTCCATAATGAGATCAACATGATCAATTTTACCAAATCTTGAGAATTCATCCTTTAAATCTCTTTCTTCAGTTTGTGGTGCTAAACCAAATACACCCAACACATTACTTGGTGAAGCAGTCTAATAATAAATAGTAATTAAAAATAAATTAGATATAATTATGTCATATGATTTAAATTAATATCAGTAAGTATATTTTAATTTTATTATTATTATTTTTATTTTTATTATTATTATTATTATTATTATTATTATTATTATTATTATTATTATTATTATTATTATTATTATTATTATTATTATTATTATTATTATTATTATTATTATTATTATAATAATTATTACTCTATTTTTAACTTACATTTGCTAATCTATTTCTAGTTTCGCCATTACCACCATTACCATAACGTCTTTTGTCATCTCTTGATGGAGAACCACCTCTATTTGGTGAACCACCTCTATTTGGAGAACCACCTCTGTTTGGAGAACCACCTCTGTTTGGTGATCCACCTCTTGGTGGTGAACGTTCTCTACTGTTACCTCTTGGTGGTGAACGTTCCCTGCTGTCACGATTTCCATTTCCATTTCCATTGTTCATATCACCATTACCTCTGTGTGGACTTGGTGAACTACGTCTATCGTTATCGACGCCATTTGACATCATTCTATCTGCAACTTCCATAATATACTATTTATTATTATTATATTTATATATGATTTATAATGATTTTAATATTTTATTTTTATAAAAACGAAAAAAAAAAGAGCGAATGCAAAATTTTTTTTTTTTTATTTTTCTCTTTAAAAAATACAGTAATACACAAAACAAAAAAATAATAATTTATCCAAATATTATTAAAATGAATAAATAAACTTTAAAATAACAAAAAATAGAAAAAAAAAAAAAAATCTTTTTTTTTTATTTTATATATATATAAATATAATTATAAATATATTAACGATTCTCGAGAGTTATTAAATGAAAAAAAAAAAAAAAAAAAAAAAAAATTAAAAAAATTAGAAAAATTTTTTAAGTAAAAAAAAAGAAAAAAAATTAAAAAAAATTAAAAAAATTGAAAAAAAAAAAAAAAAAAAAAAAAATTAAAAAATAAAAAATTTTCAGTTAATTGCCAAGTGCAAGATATTTCCAATTCCTTTTTTTAGAAATTATTTTGGTATCAAAATTCCATTTATTATTTTTTTTTTTACTAAATTATTTTAGTAATCAAAAAAAAGAAGGAAAAAAAGGAAAAAGATTAAAAAAAAATAAAAAAAATAAAAATTCACTCCACAACACTTTACAATTTAATAAAAATTATAAAGGTGAAAGTAAAGTGATCAAAAAAACACTTAACTTTTTTTTTTTTTAGGTTAATTGCGACGTAAATATTAACAAAAACATCCAAATCTGAAACAAAAAAATAAAAAAAAAAAAAAAAATATTTTCATTTTTTTTATTTTTTTTTTTATTTTTTTTTTAATTTGAATTTGGTATACAAAAATAGAGAGCACCCAATCATATAAAAAAAATGAAATGCATTCTATTTGTTGAATTTTTTTTTTTTTTTTTTTTTTTTAATCAAAAATTTTATTTTAGAATTTAATTATTTATCATTTATTTTTTTCAATTGTTTTTTTATTTTGAAGAACAACAGGAGGGAATAAAATTGAGAATTTATTGGATAATAATTATAAAATATATAGTTTATATAAAAATTAACATAATTTAGCATTTTTACAAATGGAAGTATATTCTTTTCTTTCAATTAATCCTTGAACTAATTCACTACGATGGGCAGTAATTAATGAACACTTTATTATTATTATAATTTTTTTTTTTTTCATTTTTTTTTTTTTTTCATTAAAATAATTAATTAATATTAAATTTATTATTAAATAGGAAAAAAAAAGAAAAAAAAAATTACTTACTATTGGAACTGGGAGTGAAATAGGTAATTCAGGAAGTGGAACAATTGCAGTAGCTTGTTGACAAGCTCCTTGAAGATAATTTTCAATTTGTTCTCTTGATCTTTTTCCTGGTAATTTTGAATCAACAGTTCTTAATGCATTTTTACAATCATCACATCTTGCAATTGAAGCTTTGGTGGTTGCCAATGATGTTGAAAATAAGCATGATAATACAACAATTACAATTAATAAGACAGTTAAGAATTTCATTTTTTTATTTATTTATTTTTTAATTGAATAAAGTTGATTATTAGTACAGAAAAAAAAAAATAATAAAATAATTTTATATATTTTTATTTTTTATTTTTTATTTTTTATTTTTATTTAATAATTAATTGAATTATAAAAAAAATATTTTTTTTTTTTTTTCCCTTAAATAGATTTTTTTATTTTTATTATTATTATTACGATTTAAAATAATTATAAAATAAAAATATCTTTTAAAGAAAATTCAAATAATTTATAATTGATTTAAATTTTCTCTTATTAATTTATTAAAATATTTTTATAAATATGTAAATACTTTATATTTTAAACACAATTTTTATCCCCACTTTTATACTATAGGTAGTAGGTATACAGGATCAGAAATAATTAATAGTTATTATTGTTAAATTCAACAACAATACCAATAAGTTTTATTTATTTGGATATTACCTATTTTGGAAGTTTATTAGATGTATTCATTAAACTAGGTATATAGCAGTCAACACCAAATAAAAAAAATTAGAAGGATAAAAATCACTAAAATTCATAATAACAATTTAATTTCAAATAACAAGTTAGTAAATTAATTTGGCATTTTTTTTTTAAAAAAAAAATAAAAATATTAATAATTACACTCCATAGATTACATCGTGACCATTCTATATTAATTGGTAAAATCATTTCTTAAAGAATTTATGATTTACTTACAAATTTTAAAATTAATTATAAATTTTAATTTGTCATTTACATTTTTATTTTTACCAGGTATTTTATTCAAGTATGCAATTTATTAATTTGTTTTTAATTGTTTAGAAAAAAATAAAATAAAATAAAATAAAATAAAATGAAATAAAATAAAATGAGAAAAAAAATTAAAATAAATCTAAACCCACAATCACCCAAATTAAAATACAATAAATACTAAAAATTACCCCATTATTAGATATATTTAGTATAATTTTTTTTTTTTTAATTTGATTTAACCCAATCACCATTTTGTGTTTTTTTTTTATACTTTAAAAAAAAAAAGATTAAATCATTTAAAAAATGGATAGTCAATTTGACAAAACAATATAATTAAAGATTGTGTTTATTTTAATTAAACACTAGTGGGTACCAAGCCAAATAGCCACCAAAAAAATTACTAAAAAGGAAATAAAGTATTTTAAAATAAAAATTAAAATAAAAATAAAAATAAAAATAATATAATTTGGTTACGTTTTGTTTTGGTTTTTTTTTTTATTTTTTTTTTTATTTTTTTTTTTATATTTATAATTATTCCTTTATTTATATATTTATTCCTTTATTTATATATTTATTTTATTTATACTTAAGTTAAAAAAAAACAAAATGATTTGAAAATTGATATGGTTTTGAGGAAATAAATTGTTGGAAATTTGGTGAGCCTCTTCCATATTTTATAGTTGAGTTTTGTAATTAATAAAATGAAAAAAAAACCTTTTTAAAAGGATTATAATTATAAAATGAAATAAAATTATTAAAAAATGGTTTTATTTTATTTTATTTTATTTTTATTTTTATATTTATATTTATTAAAATTTTAAAGGGCATAATGAACATCATCAGCTTGGTGTCTATAAAGTCCTTGTTTATTTCTACGTTGATCTAATGCGTGACCGATTAAACCAACACTTCTACCAACAATAAAGAAACCATTTAAATAACCAACATCTATAATTTCTTTAATTTCATGTTGAGTGAATAAACCGGATGAATGTAATAAATCTAAAAATAATACACCAATACAACCATCAACATTTAAAATTAAATTATTTGCTTTTTGAAGGGTATATTTTTCAACTTCCAATGCGTATTCTAAATATTTTGTTGATGAGAAATGAGTGAAAGCATAATCTTTTAATAATACTACTCTTTTATCGATTTCATCGGCAGATTTAATTAAATGACCAATACCTGGAATTCTTTTACCCTTTGATTTCATACCTTCAACAAATTGTGATGGTTGTAAATTGTTATCGACTGCATCTTGGAATACACGAGCACTATCATCGATGGCACCACCAAAACGTGGTCCAATTGTTAATAAACCTGAAACAAGACTTGATACTAAATCCTTACCAGCACGAGCAGCAACGATTGTATTATGAGCACCACTAACACATGGACCATGATCGGCAACTAGTTTCAAACACATTTCAAAGAACTTGGAAGCGTATGGTGGTAACTTTCTCTTGAACCAAAGTAAGCCAATCACATCACCCATATTATATTGCTCTTTACATACTTCACTAATTGGTACACCTGCATAGGAAAGTTCATCACCACGATCATCACAAATTGTAGAGATAATTGATGTTGGCTTTCTAACTTTACCAGCCTTAACTGCAGTCTTGAAATCTAATGGTAATTCAGGTGGTGTTGGTTCTTCAACTGGTTTAACCAAACCCTTTGATTGAAGTTTGGCATAGGTAGCGGCAATAACATTTGAGAAATCTTCAAAAGAAGTTGGTACAACTGCACCAGCCTCACGTAAAGCTTTATTCTTTGCATCGGCAGATTCAGTTTCACCACCAGATTTTGCACCTGCATGACCAAATTGTACTTCGGTTGGGAAAATCTTTGCAACAGTACCAGATACCCATGCACAAATTGGTTTTGTAATTTCACCCTTTTTCAATGCCTCCACAATTCCATACTCGTCCCATCCACCCAACTCACCCAATATAACAATCATTTGAACCTCTGGCAATTTCTCATAACGTAGGGCATGGTCTGTGAGTGTTGAGCCAGGGAAAGCATCACCTCCAATTGCGATACCTTCATAGATACCATCGGTACATCTTGAGAGTACATTATACATTTCATTGGACAAACCACCACTCTTTGAAACGAAGCCAACTGAACCTGATCTATACAATTTACAAGCCATAATATAAACGATTGTACCTGCGGTATTACCAATTTTGAAACAACCAGCTTGAATGCCACCAACAGTTGCAGGTCCGATTATAACCTTACCCAATTTCTTTGCAATTGATATCAATGAACGTGCTTCATTCTCTGGTACACCCTCTGCAATGATAACAACGGTTTGAATCGATGGTTCTCTTAATGCCAATAACGATGATTGGTAAGCTGAACGATGTGATGCAAAATTTAAAAATACATCTGCATTTGGACATTGTTGACATGCTTCTGATACTGAATTATAAACTGGTATTACCAACTCTTTAAATCCAAAGAATGCTTTATACATACCACCATCGGATCCTGGATGAATTAACCCACCCACTGATGGTGTATCCCTTTGTGAAACATTATCAAAATCTAACATTCTTTGGACTGCTGCTTCTTTATAATTATAAATTAATGCCTGTGATTGTTTTGTAAATAACCTTGCTGGTAAATTACTACCATGATTACCATGATTAAAATTACTATTTGTCATTTCTTTATATATATATTTTTTTATATATTATTAAAATAATAAAATTATTTATTTAACAAATAATTTATTATTTTTTTTTTTCTAAATAAATTAAAAACTAATTTTTTTTTTTTTTTTTTTTTTAATAATAAATTATTTGTTAGAATTTTATAATTATATTATGTACAGATAATATTTTTGAAAAAAAAAAAAATAAAAAATAATAAAAAAAAAAAAAAGGAATGGAGAATATTTTTTTTTATTTTATTTTTATATAGATATTTTTATTGTGTTATGACTCACAATTAAATAATTATTAGGTTATCAATGATTAAAATAAATAAATAAAAATATTTGTTTTTATAAATTTAAATTAATTTTAAAATAAAACAGTGACTGCGATTTATAAAAAAAAAAAAAAAAAATAATAAAAAAAAAATATTTGTTTTAAAAAAATAAAAAAAATGAAAATATTAAATAAAAAAAAATAGAAGGGAGCCTTATTAATTCCAAAATTTTATTATTCATTTTTTTTTTAAATTTTTTATTTTTTTTAATATAATTTTGCTATGACATACATAGGGTTTTTTTTTAAAAAATAAATTAAATTATTGAGGAATAGTTTTTTTTATTTTCTGATTTAGATGGGAAATTGGTGATTTTAATTTTTCCCCTAAAAATATTTGCAAATTTGTTTAAAAAAATCTTTTTTTTTTATGTGAACAGACACTTTTGATATTGAAAAAAAAAAAAATTTAAATTTTTTAAAAAAAAAAAATAAAAAAATAAAAAAAAAAAAAATAAAAAAAATGTTTGGGAAAATAAAAAAATATTTTAGATTGTTGACTGTTATTTAATTAAAAAAAAAAAAAAAAAAAAAAGTGTGTATGTAAATTTAATTTTTAAAAAAAAAAAAAAACACATAAAATTGTTTTTTTTTTTTTTTTTTTTTTTTCATAGTATTAAATTTTTGTATGTATAAAACTTACCTATTTTTTTTAATTGTAAATAATTTAAATGTGTTTAAAAAAAATATATAATTCTAAAATTAAAAAAATAAAAAAAAAAAAAAAATAAAAAATTTTAAAACTGTTTATTTTTTTAAATTTAAATTAAAAATTATTTAAAAAATTATTTTATTGCACACAAATAAATGACTTGTTTTGCTTATTAAATAAAGATATCAATTTGGATTAGTTTTTATCTAATAAGGGAAAAAAAAAAAAAAAAAAAAAAACAAAAATTAAAAAAATAATTAAAATAAAATAAAAAAAATCAAAAATACACACAACCACACCTTTTTTTTTTTTTTTTTTTTTTCTTTTCAAATTTTTGGTTTTTTTATTTTATTTTTTCTTTCCTTTTTTAAAATTTCCTACAAATTTGGTATTGAAAGTTGGAAAAAAAAAAAAATTTAAAAAAAATATAACTCCATACCTTTTCAATTTTAAAACACATTAAATAACTTCACTTATAATAGTCAAATTATGGATAATTTCAACTTTTATTTTTTTTTTTTTAAACTCAAACGAATCAATTAACCTGCAATTTTTTTTTTTTTTTTTTTTTTTTTTTTTTATTATTTTTTAAAATTCATAAGGCCAATATAATATTATTATTAGTATATAAAATTTAAAATTAAAGAAAAAAGGTAATAATAAAATTATATAATTATATTGGATCTAAATTCTTAATCTACCAATTTACCACCTTTTTCTTTTTTTTTTTTTTTTTTTTTTTTTTTTTTTTAATTTTTTTATTTATTTTTTTTTCCCACAATACAACATACACACAAAAACGATAGTAATTTATCATTTTTATATTCCCTTCCATAGATAATTAATAATAAATAATAATTTTTTTTTATTTTATTTTGTTTTATTTTTATCCAAAAAAAAATTAAAAATTAAATTTCATAATTATTAACGCCATTATTACTATATTTTTTCTTTTTCTTTTTTTTTTTTTTTTTTTTAATTTTAATTATTTTTTTTTATTTAATTTATTTTTTAATATTTTTTATATATTATTATTATTATTATTATTATTATTATTATTATTATTATTCAAAATATATATTTGTATACACATAAAATATATATAAATAATTTTTATTAGTGGTAAATTTTGTTTAATTAATTTCAATAGTTTCAAATTTTTAAAATAATAAAAAAAAAAAAAATGGCAAGAAAGAAATTAAGAGAATATTCAACAAAATATATTATTAAAAATAATTTTGCATTATCATGCAATGGATCTAAATTAAATTTAAAGATGATTCAAGTTTCACCAACAACACCAACTCTTATTGAATTATCGAAATCAATTGATAATATATGGGTCAACAATTCCAAACTCGTAGTTAAACCAGATATGTTATTTGGAAAAAGAGGTAAAAATGGTTTAGTTTTATTAAATGCAACTTTGGAAGAAGCCGATAAATTCATTAAAGAGAAAATAAATAAACCAGTTGAAATTGGAGGTAAATCAGGATTGGTTACTCATTTCATTGTTGAGCCATTTTTACCACATACCGAAGAATACTACCTTTCAATCACTGCAGAAAGAGAATCAAATAGAATTTCATTTTCAAATTGTGGTGGTATGGAAATCGAAGAAAATTGGGATAAAGTCTCCTCAATTGAAATTCCATATGGTGAATCAATTGATAAATTTGATTTACATACAATAATTGATTCTTCTGTACAAAATAGAGAATATGTTATTGATTTTATTAGAAATGTTTATAAATTATTTAATGGTAAATAATTAATAATTAATATTTTAATATTTTAATAATTTATTAATTTATTTTATTTTATTTTTTTAAAAATTCATAATAGATTTATCATTCCATTTTATTGAAATGAATCCATTTACATTAGATGCAGAAGGTAAACCTTATCCATTAGATGCAAGAGGTGAAGTTGATGAATGTGCATCATTTAAATGTGGTGGTCGTTGGTTAGTTGATGGCGAACCAGTTCAATTTCCACAACCATTTGGTAGAAGTTTATATCCAGAGGAAACCTATGTAAATGAAATTGATGAAAAAACAGGTGCATCCTTGAAATTAACTTTATTAAATCCAAAAGGAAGAATATGGGCAATGGTTGCCGGAGGTGGTGCCTCTGTTATCTATGCTGACACTGTTGCTGATTTAGGTTTTGGTAATGAGCTTGGAAATTATGGTGAATATTCCGGTGATCCAAATGAAGAGGATACTCATAAATATGCATGCACTTTAATTTCATTGGCAACCAGAAATCCTGATTCTAGACCAAGAGCATTATTAATTGGTGGTGGTATTGCTAATTTTACTGATGTGGCTGCCACTTTCAAAGGTATCATTAGAGCAATTAAAGAGTATCATGATGATATCATTAAATCAAATCTTTCCATTTTCGTTAGAAGAGGTGGTCCAAATTATCAATCGGGTTTACAACATATGAGAGAAATTGGTCATAAATTACATATCCCAATCAAAGTTTTCGGTCCTGAAGTTAATATGACAAGTATTGTTGCAATGGCAATCCAACATATTAATGTACCTATTGTTAATCCTTTAAAACCACAAACAAATAATTTTTCACCAACTTTAAATGGTGTTCATTAAAAATTTTAAAAAAAAAAAAGAAATAAAAAAAAAAATAAAAAAAAAGAAATAAAAAAAATAAAAAAAAAGAAATAAAAAGGTTTTTTTTAAGATTTAATAGCTGTTACCTTTTTTATTTATTTTATTTTTTAACAATAAAATAAAATCTATTCATAGTTTCTTATACATGAAGAATAAAAAAATTAAAAAAAAACAAAAAAAAAAAATTACTTTATAAACCCAACTAAGAGTTTATTTTCTTTATTTAATTTAAATGTTATTATTATTATTAATTATTGTCATTATTATTTTTTTTTTTTTTTTATTCTTCATTTATTTTGACTATTTTTAATTACAAATTGGTAAATAAAATTCTGATTGAATTTGAAATTTAGTTCGAAAGGAAATATATTTAATAAATATGCTAAAAGAAAATAAAAATTAAAAAAAAAAAAAAAGAAAGAAAGAAAGAAAAGAGAGAAAGGGGTTAGTAGTATTATTCATTTATACAATTAGTTGAGATGAGGGGGGAGGAAAAAAGAGTTTAGTGTTTGGTGTGTGAGAACTGGTAATGTTAATAATTTGGTATGCATAAATATATGCTTGATTTGAAATTGGTTTGTTTATAGACGCCATAAAAGTTTGCTCACACAGTTGAAAGGGGTTGGAGAAGAATTTAGAGAGAGATGATTAAAAAGGTCGTCTCTTAAATTGATTTACCAACGACCATCAACAGCATGAACAACAGCGACTGGCATTTCAATAGGAATTGAAGAGGAGGCTTTTGCATCAATTTCTTTTTTAAGTTTTGGATTGATCCAAATTAATTTGTTTTTGTCAACAAACTCTTGAGCCTCTTTTTCATTTTTGAAACCTAATTCCATAATTTGAGAGATTAAAATGTTTGGACGATAGGCTTTCAAAACCATTCTTAATGCTTGAACACGTATACGTGGTGTGATCTTATCCAACAAATATATGGCCATATTGGGTGGATCTTTGCAAAGTCTAAAGTAGGAGCAATAGTTGTTATTGTAAATGGCGGTTCTAACTTTGAGTGCATGTTGAACATGGGCAAACTTTCCAACACCCGACTTATCCTTATCAATGTCGGTGAGGGTTTTAGTGATATCGGTACTGTTGTCTTGGTAGATGTTATACAATAGACGATAGGCATAGAATTCACTCATACTTGATGAGGCAAGACCTGGCTGTTTGTAGAGTTGGAACAATTGAGTTTGACATTGATTAAATTGACCCAAGTCTTGATTCTCCAATGCAAGACGAGCATGAGTTTCATAGACTTCAACGGTGAAACGATTTTTTATTCTTTGTACGGTGAGATCTTGTCTAATACTTCTAAATTGTTCACAAGTATAGATGTAATCCTCTTTCTCTAACCATTTCTTTTTTAAGAATACCAATGTCTTTTTCAAAACTTCCTCTGGTCTTACAGTTGATGGATCTGGTGCTGATGTCAATCTAAGGTATGGTTTCTCTAAATCTGTACATGTACCTTTGATTGTCAATGTGTCCCAATCCAATTCTGTACTACTATCGAATGGTGGTAAATCTTTACCTTGTCCAAATTTTTCAATTGAATAACTACCAGTACCTGGAGCATACTGACAATTACTATTACCTCCAAATCTTTGTAACCTTTTATTTTGACTATTTGGTGAATCAAAAACTGTTGATTGTGCATTTGCTTTTCTTTTTTTATCTTGTTTACTATTAATATTATTATTATTATTATTTTTATTTTTTAATGAAAGTGGAACCATATCTTCTTGCCAAATTTTTTCATTACTTTTTATATTTACCGTTTTAATTCTAAAATTAATATTAAAAAAAAAAAAAAAAAAATGTCAGTAAAGAATAAAGATTTAATTTGTAGAAATGATTATATCGATTTGTAATTATATACTTACAATGTTGGTAATGGTTCATTATCCCAATCGATATTTGAATGACCTTTACTAATTTTTTCTTTAATTAATGCTTGCATTTCTTTTAATTGTTCTTGAGACTCTGCTGCTTTAAAAGCTCTTTGTACATAAGATGTTAAACTTTTGGATGGTTTTTCTTTTTTAGCTGCTGTTTGTGGTGGGGGAGTTAGAGGTGCAATTGGTGTAGTGATTTTTTTAATTGGTTGTGGTGTTGGTGGTTGGATTTGTTGTTGTGGTGGTGGTGGTGGTTGTTGACTATATTGGTTATATTGATTATTATTATTATATTGCTGTTGTTGTTGTTGTTGTTGTTGTTGTTGTTGTTGTTGTTGTTGTTGTTGTTGTTGTTGTTGCTGTTGGTATTGTTGGTTCCAGCTACTATTTATATTATTCAAATTATAATTCATATTATTCATACTATTATTATTATTAATATTATTATTCATATTACTCATATTATTACCATTATTAGTAGTAGTATTCATGTTCATGTTATTCATATTATTAATAGTATTATTCATATTATTCATTGAACCTGTATTTTGTATAATTGATTGTTGTGGTTGTTTATT
>NC_007089.4:690100-715100 GCF_000004695.1 Dictyostelium discoideum AX4 | reverse complement strand
AATGAATTATTTGAAAGTGGACCATTTTCATCTGATAAAGCATTGGTAAATAAATTGGTTGATTCAACATTGTATGGTGATGAAGTTTATACTACAACCTATGAAAAGTTGGAAACCACTAAAAAGAATTCAAATCTTTTATATGCCCATAAATATAATGCCAAAACCAAACCATTATATGGTAAAAAGTTTGGTAGATCACAACAAGGTGTTATTGCATTGATTAATGCAGAGGGTACAATTCATCAAGGTACAAGTGCCAATAAATACAATGGTGGCCCATCAATTGGTAGTGATAGTTTAGTATTGGCAATTCGTTCAGCCACTTTGGATAAAGATGTAAAAGCAATCGTAATTAGAGTCAATAGTGGAGGTGGTTCTTATATCGCATCGGATATGG
Source organism: Dictyostelium discoideum AX4 (assembly GCF_000004695.1). NCBI lineage: Eukaryota > Evosea > Eumycetozoa > Dictyosteliales > Dictyosteliaceae > Dictyostelium > Dictyostelium discoideum. Next base: position 714,700 of record NC_007089.4, on the reverse strand, counting down.
TTCATCATGAGATTGAAGCATCAAAGAAAGCAGGCAAGAAGATCGTAATTTCAATGGGTACCTATTGCGCAAGTGGTGGTTATTTCTTCGCTTGTAATGCCGATAAAATCGTTGCATTGGGTGCAACACTAACTGGTTCAATTGGTGTTTTAACTGCTAAATTCAATTTGAAAGGAATGTGGGAAGAGAAGGTTCATGTCAAATTTGATGCCCTCCATTTGAATCCAGATGGTGCCACTGACAATTCAACTTACTTCTCCTCATTACACAATTACACAGAAAAGCAATTGGCCGAGGTCAATAGTTATATGGATTTCATTTATGAAGATTTCACTAGTAAAGTTAGTAAAGGTCGTAGATTAACTCGTGATCAAGTTGAAGAGATTGCTCGTGGTCGTGTTTGGACTGGTGCTCAAGCATTAAAACTCTCACTCGTTGATAAATTGGGTGGCTTGAAAGAGGCAATTGAAGTTGCCAAAGAATTGGTTGGTATCGCATCAAATGTTCAACCACATGTTGTCACCTATCCAAAGGAAACAGTTTTATCACAATTGGTTGCCTCTAGTGCAAACAATTCTCAAGACCTTGAAAGACGTGGCACTCCAGCTCAAGCTTCAATCACTCATTCTGTTGGTGTTTCAACATCAATCTTTACCAAATTTTCAACACTTACAAAATTAATTCTTTTACCAAATAATTCAATCTCTTCAATTGCAAATACTTTAATTAATAATCAAAAAAATAGTAATATCTTATCAATGAATCAATCTTCATTAATTTCTTCATCTTTTTAAAATTTTTTTAAAATAAAAATTTAAATAAAATTTAAAATAAATTATAAGTATATATAAAAATATATTATTATTATTATTATTATTATTATTATTTTTTTTTAAAATTATTTATTTTATTTAATTATTTTTTTTTATTTTTTTTTTTTATTTGTTTATTCTAATTTTAATAAAGATGAATCATCTTTAATCCATTTTGGATAAACTCTTTTATAAAGATTCATACAAACTGTATCTTGTTGATTCATAGTACCATCGAATTGACATTTCATACGACCATGAGTACCTAAAGGTTCTTTTATATGACCAACACGACCCATCTTTGTATAAAGTTCAACTTTTTTAAACCAATTAATATCTTCTGGATAATAAAACATATCTTTAACGGTTACGAATTTCTTTGAGATTGATTTAGCAATAACACCAGTGAGAATGATACGTTTACAAATGATACGATCAGGATTTACACTTGAGAGATAACCAGTTGCAACCAATTCATTACAATCCTTACCATTGAAAATTAATAATGGAGCTGGTGGATAAGTGATTGGACCATAGATTGTTGCCATTGTATTTCTAGCAGGTAATAAAAACTTTTCAAACTTTTGTTTATCACAATTTGGTGAACTAATTGAATAGATTGGTGAAGTTGAGAATTTTCTCCAACCAAAGTGAAAGTAAACCTCTTCTTTAGATCTAACAGTCTCTTCATAGGATTTATGTTTTTCAACAGAGAAATGTAATAATGAAATCTTATTTTCATAACGGTAAAGACCGACGGCAACCTCTGGCTTGGTGGTGATCGCGGTGGTATTACGCTCAACCAATTGTTTTGGACCATTAACTAAATGAATTCTAACATACATATCTGGTTTGGCTGGTGCATTATCAAGAATAGCAATCGATGCTCTCATTGATTGATTGAATGAATGGAATTGGAAAATCTTTGCATAATCAATTGGTAAATTCTCTTTAACATCCCATGGTGAAGAACGGAATGATTTCAATCCTCTGAATTTTGAAAATCTAATACGTGATGGTACATTACCGGGTGTATCAACTTCATCTGGATATAAAATTTCATCTTGTTGTAATTGTTTACGTTCATCTTCATCTTCATCTTCTGATTGTTCTTCTTTATTTTCATCATCATCCTCATCATCACTATCTTTTAATAACTCATCTGTAATTTGTGATTTATGTTTAATACCTTTCCATTTATTACTTTCTTTAACTTCTTCTAATTCTTCTTGTCCTTCTTCTTCTTCCTCTTCTTCTTCACCCATTTCTTCTTCTTCACCCATTTCTTCTTCTTTATCTTGACCCATTTCTTCTTGATTCATATCTAAATCTTCATTTTCAAAATTTTCTTCTTCTTCATCAGATTCATTATCTAAATACCAAGATGATTGATAACCTGAGGTACCTTTTGGTACTAATTTCTTTTTTTTATTTGCTTCAATTTCTTTCATTTCTTCAGCGGTTGGTAATGCTTGTTCATTATCCATTGGATCAGGAACATTCCAAGTTTGAAGTGTATCTTTATCTTTTTGATCAACCTTATCTAAAATATTAATTTTTTTATCTTGTTCCATTTCACCACCACCAGTATTGTTATTGTTGCTATTGTTGTTGTTGTTGTTTGTATAATAAGATTTCTTACGAATATGTGGATCATCAATTAATTCAATTTTTTCAATTTGAAAATCACCATAATCTGGAATATGAATGATTTGTTTTGCACTTAAATTATTACCTCTAATGAAACCATCGATTGTTACGACCTTAGTCTCTGGAATATATGAAGATTTCTCAATTAACATATATGGACGAACTTTTCTCCAAATGATTTCATTTACATGTATATTTTCAATATATCTTAAAACTTGAGAACATTCATCATTTGTATCCATTGGTAATACTTTTGGTTCATTTGGGAAATGAAAATGAAAAACTGATTGAATCGATTTCTTTAACTCATTTCTTTTCTTTATTGGTGTTTGATCTAAATTTTGAATGATTTCAATCACGGTTGGCACTGATTGTGCTTTAACAATCGTGAAAATACGTTCTGCTTCAGAATTTAATTTGGCTTGATTTGCATCAATTACAAATAATATAATATCTGAAAGTTTACAAAATTCAATAACTTGATCGTATGCCATTGTTTGACATTCTAATAACATCATTCTAACTTTACTTGTTAATGAAATAGTTGTAAAATTATCATTATTATTGTTTTTATTATTTAATGTTTCCTCATTATCCATTTCCATTTCACCAGTATTTATATTTAATTTAAATTTTTGTAATAACATTTCTTTTACTTTTTTGGTATTACATGATTCTGATAATTTAATAATTGTCTAAAAAAAATAAATTTTTAAAAAATATATTAATATTATTATAATAATAAAAAACAAAAAAAGTAAAAAAACAAAAAAACTTACAACAACACGTGGTGCAACTTGATCTGGTAAACCTAATCTTTTTCTTTCTAATAATTCATTCTTTTTAGATTTAACCAATTTTTGATGTTTTTGTCTCATTGCATCTTTATTGTTTACAATTGCTAAATTTTTGATTGATTGTCTTGCTCCATTGGTTTCAATTTTACCTTGTGCTCTTCTCTTGATAGCGCCTTTACTATCATGTTTACCTCCTTTGAATCCTTTATTTTGTTGATGTAAATCACCTGATCTATGTCTATGTTCTGACATCCTATTTTTTGATTTTATTTTATTTTATTTTAAGGAAAAATAAAAATAGGGTTTAAAAAAAGAAAGAATCAAAAAAAAAAAAAAAAAAAAAAAAAAAAAAAAAAAATTTCAAAACCGAACGATTCTCGAAAAAAAAAAAAAAAAAAAAAAAAAAAATTAAAAAAATAAAAAATAAAAATAAAATAAAATTAAAAAAAAAAAACAAAAAAAAAATAAAAAATAAATAAATAAATAAATAAAAAAAGTTTTTACTTGATTTTTACATCAATTAATTTTTAAATTTCTTAATATTTGTTTTGGATTTCTTTATTGTTTTAAAATACCAAACTGGTAAATATATATATTTTTTCAATTTTTTTTTTTTTTTTTTTTTTTTTTTTTTTTGGAAAATTTAAATTGGTTTTTTTTTTTTTTTTTTTTTTTAAATTAAAAAATCCATTTTTCATTAAAAATTATTATTTGTAATAATATTAAAAAATAATGGGTTCAAAAAAAAGTGAAAAAGAGATTGAAAAAGAAAAAAAAACAAATTTAAAAAAGTTACATAAAAATACATTAAAGAAGTTTCTTTCAGATGAACCATCTTCTGGTAATTTAGGAAGTGGTATAATCACTAAAGAGAGTGAACTTTCAGAAAAAGATAAATCTAAAAAAACAAAGAAATTATCAAAAAAGAAATTAGCATTATTACAACAACAGCAACAACAGCAACAACAAGAGAAACAACAACAAGAGAAAACATTAGCACAACAACAAGCTGCATTAGCACAACAAATCAGTAACCAAAAAGCTTCAACAAAATTAAGTTCAACAGATTACAGTGATGATGACGATGAAGATTATGATGATGATGATGATTCAAGTGATGATGATGAATTCTCATCAGCTTCAATGGCAACTTCAATTGCATTAACACCAAAAGAGTTATATAATAGTGTTGTAAATAAACAAAGAATTAAATTTTCAAAATCAATTCAATTCACTCCATTAGAACAAGCAATGCAGTTTGCATATGATGATCCTTCTCATATTATTTTTATGGTTCATTGTGTTGATTGGTATTTTCAATCTAGAAATTTGTATGTTGTGTTTTAATATTATTCTTTATTTTCAAATATTTCATTTCATTTATACACACATACGTACACTGAGATAAATAAACATGCACTAACATCATCATCATTATTATTATTATTATTATTATTATTATTATTATTATTATTATTATTATTTAGAGCATCAAATATTGAACAATTATTTTCAAAAGATAAAAATGTATTATATTATTTTATAGATCAATCTACTATGGAATATAAAGAAAAATTCCCTGGTGATATAGCAGGTGTACCAATTATTTCAATTTATTATAGACAAAAACCATTTAAAATTAAAAGAGATACACTTCAATATGATTGGGATGAACAAGAAAGAATAAAAGCATCATATAGTTTACATCATTTAAAAGAATTATTAGAACATTGTAAACAAGCTATTGAATCTTATCATCCTGATCAAAATATTGAAATTTTAATTGATTTTTAAAAATAAAAAAAATAAAAAAAAATAAAAAATATATATTTATTTATATATACAATTTTTTTTTTTTTTTTTAAACAAAATAAGAGGGTTATATATTTTTTTTTATTATTTCTAATTATCATTATTATTATCATTATTATTATTATTATTATTATTATTATTATTTAAAATTGAAAAAGTTAAATCAGTATAATATTCAAATAACATTTTTTCCATTTCATCATCTTTTGATAAGATTGGATTTTCAGATTGATTTTGCATTTCACGATGATTAATTTGAACGATTTCACTTGCAGCTAAAGCTATTGATTGGAAGAATTCTAACATTAAATCAGAGAATTCTCTTTGAACGGTACCACTAATATAAACTGATTGTGATAATCTTTGAAAGAATTTAACCCAATGTCTACAAGAAGCATTTAGTTCGAAAAGGGTTTCAGGAGTTTTTGAAAGTTGTTCCATCTCTGTTATTGGCTCAATCTTTTGAGAGATTTCATTGAAATCGATGATTTGTGGGAATTGGGCGGAAAGATGGGCATATGATAATATTAAGTTATGTAAAACCGATAGACGAGGTAATGCCTTCTCTGGGTCTGGGTTCTCGCCTTGAAGGAAGCCAGCTAGCAATTCCTTAAACAAGGGTACAGCCTCTTCAAAACGTTCTAAATCATATAAAATATCAGCCTTTATCGATTTACTGAACTCTGAGGATGGGTCTAGTTCAAGTGATTTATCAATGGTTTCCAATGCTTCCCCAAGCTGACCATCTTGTTGCTTCAATGTCGATGCTAATGCTAATGCATTGGAATTGTTTGGATTGTATTCTATAACTTTATTAAACTGTTTCAATGCTTCAACTGCATTCAATTCATTATAATATATATGTGCCAATGATACATGTGCAATATAGATTGGATTACTATCAATTGATCCTTTAAATTTTACATCATTTTGATAATAATTGCCACTATTATTATTATCACTACTACCACCACTAGTTGATACTGATGTTTGGAAAAATGAAATTGGTTTACCTTCACCTAATTTTATAACTTGACGAAAGATCTTTGTTGCATCTTTTTTATTATTTTGTTTCAATGCCAAACATCCTAACCCAACTAAACCAATAACACTCTCTGGTTGAATCCTTAATACATTTTTATAATATTCTAATGATTTACTTAAATCACCTTTTTTTAAATAAATATCACCTAAAAATCCATTTGCTGGTATATACTATAATTTATTTATAAATTAATGATTTTTACTAAAGTACATATATATAAATATTTATAACTTACATTTGGATCAATAATTAAAATTTGTTCAAAATATCTAATTGCACGATCAATTTCACCTTTATTATAAAAACATGATGCTAATGATGAATAACATGGAATACTTTGTGGTAGAAATCCAAGTATCTTTTCATAATCTAAAATTGCTTCATCATATCTACCCAAGAATTCTAAAGTGTCAGCACGTAATGCATATGCATTAGCATCTAATGGTTGAATTTCAATTGCTGTATTCAACAATTTAATTGCTTCTTCAAATCTTGATTCATTAATTAATTCTGATGCTTTACTAATTAAATTTTCGTTATGTGTTGGTTTTATACTATAATATCTTTTATTATTATTATTGAAACAAATATTGTTGTTGTTTTTGTTTTGATTTGAAAATAAAATACTACTATTTAATGATTTAATAATATTATTATTATTAATATTATTATTATTTGATGAAATTAAAATAATTTGATGTCTTTGATTTGTTAAATTAAAATTATTTCTAATTTTAGAAATATTTTTTAAATGATTTTTTGATGATTTTAATAAATTTGGAATCATTTTTTTTTTTTTTTTTTTTGTGGTGTGTAAATCAAAAATGAAAAAGTTTTTTTTTTTTTTTTTTTTTTTTCTAAAAACAAAACCATCTTGTAAAAACGACAAATTTTTATTTTTTTTTTTTTTTTTTATTTTTATTTTTTTTTTTTTTTTTATTTTAAATGACAATTTTTTTTAATATCAACCTTTATGAAAAATTTATTAATTTAATAATTATTCTTGTTTTGTTGAAATTAATATAACTGGTGGTGGTAAGATTCATTTTCCAATTTTCCAAAATTATCAATATTTCCAAAATCCAATCTATCTATATCATTATAATTGTTACTATTACCACCATCATAATTATCATTTTTACCAAATCTTTTTGCAACTCTTTTTCTAAAAATTATAATACCAATAAATAATGATAAAAATACCATTCCACCCAATACAATTGGAATAATTAATATTTTCTTAAAATCATCATCACTATTATTTTTTTTATTATTATTATTATTATTATTTTTATAATTATTATTATTGCTTTTATTATTTTTATTTAATATTGTTATATAATTTAAAGTACAATTTTTACAATACTTTTTTAAATTATTATTTAAATAATTATTATTATTATTATTATTATTTTCACCACTATTAATACTATAATTTTCATTAATTTCAATATTTATTAAATTATTAATACCTTCACAAAATATATTTGATGATAAAATACTATTACTATTATTAATAATTATTATTGTATCATTTGTGAATATTGATGATTTAAATTGATTTGGTTTTGAAATTTTAATATTATTAATTGTTAGAGTATGAATATTAAAAGTTACAATTAAATTTTTAGTATTATCATTGATTTGATTGAAATTTTCAATTGAAACATTTGTAATTTCAACTTTTAAATTATTTATTGATTTATTAGTTGGTGGTGCACCACTACCACTACCACTATCAGAAGCTACATCACCATTTATTATTATTAAACCAGTTAGAATATCATCCTGGTCCAAAATCGGTTTCAATATTGTATTTGTATTCTTTATGAAATTAATATTTCTAATTATATTAGTTTTATTTATATTATTAATTGTTTGTGATTCTCTATAGCCTTGTACACAAAATGATCTGAATGAACTACCATTAACATTAATATTATTTAATTCAATATACTGATTTTGATTAAATAGTATAGGATCTTGGTTTTTAATTGTAATCATATTGAAATCTGTGTTTTTAATTGACAATATTCCATTCAAATTAACTATTAATGCCATTGATATATTAATATTATCAAATTTACATTTATCAATCCAAATATTATTATTATCTTGAACCCATATTAATGTTGTATGATTTTCATTTAAAATATTTGAAAATGTACAATTCTCAATTATGAAATTAATAGCTTGATTTTTATTACCATTAACACTAACTAAAAATACATTTGATTCATCAGTTTTAATATTACTAAATTCAATATTAATTGTTGGTTTCTTTAATTTCTTTAAATCTTGATAAATAACAATTATTGGGTATCCCCATTTTTTAAATTTTAAATTTTTTAATATCATTCTATTTGGATTCTTATTATTATTTTTATTATCATAACATATCATATCATTTGTAAAATTATAACCTATGAATTCTGATCTACCTTGGATTGTTATTAAATAATCTTCATTGTTATTATTTTTATTATTTTGATCATCTGTCATTGAAATTGAAAAATGACAAAATGAAGGTATAATTTTAATTCCATTTGAGGTAATTTCTTGATTTTTCCAATCATATGGTTTAATATTTATAAATAATGATACATTTTCATATGATTTTAATGAGAGTTGTCTAATTCTATCTCCAACATCATCAAATGATTTACATGGTGGATAGATTAGATAATTTTCTTGAAAAAAATTATCTAATCTTGATGTATCTACTTCAATTGATCCACCACATTCAGATTTATCATAATGAAATCTCGAATTAAAATCAATTAAAAATGTAATATCCAATGAATTACATTTATTAATTTTTATAATAACAATAATTAATAAATTAATTATTAATATTATTATTTTATCCATTTATAATAATAAAATATTTATTTTAATAATATATAAATAAAAAAAAATAAAAAAATAAAAATAGAATCAAAATTTAATAATAAATAAAAAATTATAATAATATTAATAAATTAATTCAAAAAAAAAATAAAAAATAATTAAAAAAAAAAAATACATAATTACAATTTTTAAATAAAAAATAAAAAGAGGATTTAAATTTAATTATTAAAAAAATATAATTAAATAATTAAAAAATAAAAAAAAAAAAACAAAACCAATAATGGTGTTACAATCACACCCACTGGTTGTGGTGTGTGTGTTTGTTTTTCTTTTCTTCTTTGTTTTTTTTTTTTTTTATTTTTTATTTTTTTTTTTTTTTTAATAATTCCCAAAATCTGAAGAATATAAATTAAAACAATAATAAAATAATAATGACTTGAATATATATATTTATATAGAGCTTTAAATTTATAATAAAAATTATTTTGATTTTATTTCTCCAACTACTTCCAAGTAATTATTTTACAATGTACTAAATAATATTTTTCAATGTTATCCATTCCAAGTTATCTTCACCTAATAAACTAGAATAATAAAAATTTTCTTGAGAATTACCATCATCGTCAGGTTTTAAAATATATTACAATTTTTACAATATTCCTTTTTATTTCAATCTTTAATTTTTTTTTTTTTTTTTTGAATTTTAAGAACGATTTTCTTGTTAAACGGGGAACATAATTTTTATTCTTAATTTGAAATAAAAAAATAAATAAAAAAAAAAAATGTGTGTAATCTTTTATTATCTTTTTTATTTTTATTTTTATTTTTATTTTTTTATTTTTATTTTTTTAGAAAGAGATAATTTATCTTTATTTGGTATAATTGTTGATGATTTTGGTGATTTTAAAGAGATAAAAATAATCAAAAAAAAAAAAAAAAAAAAAAATTCTGAAAAAAAAAAAAAAAAAAAAAAAAAAAAAAACTTCTCCCATAATTTTAATTATTTTTAATTGAGTATAATAAAATTTTTTGTATGATTTTATAAAGTTTAACAATGATGTGCAATTTTGTTAGTCAAGCAGGTTGAAATTTATTTTTCTTTGTTCTGATGACTTTAAGAGGTTGCCTAGAATGATTTCCTTCATTACGACTTGATATGATCACATCGATATGAAATTTTGAGTTACTGATGAAAGATACATCCTTTACCTTAATAAAAAAAAAAAAAATTACTTAAAAAAGAAATGAAGAAAAAAAAAAAAAATATGAATGATTACATTCATTTTTTTTTATTTTTTGTATCATTTTGTGTATATTTGGGTGCACTATTTATCTACACTAAATCAATTTTAAAAATAAACACAATTAAATCTTTAATAAAAAAAAAAAAATAAAAAAAAAATAAAGAAAATAATTTATTTCCCAAATTTGAATATTTTTTTATTAATATTTTTTTGACTTTTAAAAAAAAACCATTTTTTAAACACACTTTTCTTTTTTTCACCACAATAAAATTTCTTTGAAGAGACCCACAAAATTAAAAACATTTTTTTTTCTGAATTTTTTATTTTTTATTTTTTTTATTTTCATTTTTTTTTTATTTTAAAAAACAGATAAATAAAGATAAAAAGCCATGGCAAAAAAAAAGAGTAATAATAATAATAATAATAATAATAATAATAATAACAATAATAAAATCATTATAGAAGAAGAGATCATTGATAGTGATGAAGAAGGATGGGAGGAAGTACCAACAAAAGAACAAAGAAATAAAGAAATGAATGAAAAAAGAGAAAAGAGAAAATTAGAAAAAGAGAAGAAAAGACAACAAGAAATTATTGAACATAATGTATGATCATACATTTTTATTTATTTATTTATTTATTTTATTTTATTTATTTTATTTATTTATTTATTTTTAACATTAATTTTTTATTATAGGAAAAACAAAAGAAAATTGCAGAATTATTTTCAGACTCATCAAAAGCATTCAATATTAAAAATAGACCAGCAGGATATAATCCATGGGATATATTAGACGAAGATGAAGATGATATCACTCATACTCAAGAACATCAAAAAAGAAATGGTGCAAAACAAACCTCTGAAAATCCAAACAATGGTTTCCATTATCCTGGTAGTGATAGATTATCAAATTCAAATGATAAATTAAAAAAGAAAAAGAAACAAATTCAACAACAACCACAACCACAATCACCATCAGATTCTAAACAATCTTTATCAAATGCAATTCAATCTGTAATTATCTAATAATCATAATCATAATAATAATCATAATAATAGGTAATCATCATTTACTAACATATTTATTATTATATTATTAGTTTAATTTTGAAAAATATTATGATTTATTAAAAAATATCGAAAAGAAATTTCCAAAGGTAGTTGATGTTCAAATTAAATGTGTTGCAGAATGTTTAGAGGAACATTTTGGTTCAATTCCATCTGATCAATCTCCATTTTATCAAAGAATTGGTAATTATAATTTTTTTTTTTTTTTTAAAAAAAAAATAGTCAATTATTAATAAAAAATTTATTTAATAATAATAATAATAATAATAATATAATATTATAGATTATTTATCAAAATTTGATGATAAATTTAGAAAAGAAACGACTAAATTCTTTTCAAGTAGACCAATGTCAAATATATTACCAACAGTTGTATTTTTAGCTAATAATATTATATCAATTTTAAGAAAGGATAAAGATGCAATTTCAAGTAGTGGTGTAGGTTTGGAGATACTACTTCAATTGATTTTTAGATATTTCCCAGACTCTTTATTAATGAATTTACAATATTTCAAATCACTAAGTTTACAAACTTTGAAACCAAATGTTGTCTCTCTATATCTTTGGTTCTTTTCACAACCAATTCAAAATAATTTACATTCTATAACTGCTTCAATTTGGTTACAAATCGTTTTCCCAATCTTATATAAAGCAAAAGTTTCAAATCATTCAAATTTAGAATTATTTGAAAAGTTTACTATTCAATTATTAGAATTAAAGTAAGTTTTTAAATAATAATTTTTATTGTTATATTTCAATTTAATTAATTAGCTAATTTATTTATTTCTTTATATATATGTTTTTTATTTATTAGGAGAGTTCAAAAGAATGGTATTGAAATTGAAGATACTGTTTTAGCAAATTCATTGGATGAATTTCTTAATGCATTGATTTTACAAACTGTTCAACCAATTGGTATGAAATATTCTGATATCTTATTTGATTTGAAAAAATTATTTTCAAATAATAAAATACCATCATCATACTTTTATGTATTATTAAATTATAGTGCTATGCCAGATGAAGCTTTAAGAGAAAGAGTAAGTAATAATAATAATAATAATAATAATAATAATAATAATAATAATAATAATAATAATAATAATAATAATATTAATAGTAAAATAATATAATAAATACTAATAATTTTTTATATTTATATGCAGTTTTTAAATAAGGTAATTGAATGTTTAAATATAGATAATAATTGTTTTCATTATTTGAAGAGTAGATATGTTGAATTTATCGCTCAAATCAATAATTTATTACTCTATGTTTTATTACAATGGAAATCATCAGAGAAAAAGGATGGTAATAAACAACATCAACATCAACATCAACCAACCTTAACCAAACAATCAGTTTATGAATTAGCATTATTCTGTAGAGAAGAAAATAATAGTTTATTATTAAAAAGACAATTACAAATTCAACAACATCAACAACAACAACAACTTTTACAACAACAAGGAAAACAATTAAAGAAACCACAAAAGAGTACTTTTGAAGTTGATGATGTTAATCTTTGTAATATAACTTGTGATGTAAGTATTATTATATGTATTGTTGTTTCAATAAATCAAAAATATTAATTTTTTTTTTTTTTTTTTTTATCTTCTCTCTCACTTTTCAGAGCGTAATTCAAACGCTTAAACCAAGTCATTTATTAAGAAACTTAACATATTTAGTAATGGTACCATTAGTAATCGTTGGAAGTTATTATTCCAGACAAATGTTTTGTGATGGTAATATTAATCTTAATCAATATTTACCAAAAGAAAATGTTGATTTATTGCAAAAATATCTTTGTCAATAAAAAAATAAATAAATAAATAAATCATCGATCGATCTTTTTTTATTTATAAAAAAAAATATAATAATAATAATATGAAATAAAATTAAAAAAATAAATAAAAATAAAAATAAAAATAAAAAAATAATAAAAAGTAAAACAGCAACAATCACTGTTAATCCAATTTGATTGTGGTTTTTAGTAATTTTTTCAAAATAAATATTAAAAGAAAAAAAAAAAAAAAAAAAAAAAAAAAAAATTCAATACCAATTAAACTTCTTTAAAAAAAAAATCCAGTTCACCAAAAAAAAGTTCTGAAAAAAAAAAAAAAAGAATTAAAATAAAAAAAATATAGCTTTATATAATTCCATAATATATTATTCAAAAAGTTTAATTTAAGCCAAAATAATTTAAAAACAATTGTTTTTTTTAAAATTTATTATTTCTTTTATTTGTATTTTTTTAATTTATTTTAATTTATGTGACCATTTTTCTTTTTATGGGATTCTTTATTTGGACCTAAATTTTTAATAATTTCTAAATTTATTTTTTTATTTTTTTTAAAGATAATTATGGAAATTTCTGTTTGAATAAACTAAACTATCAAAAAAAAAAAAAAAAAAAAAAAAAAAAAAAAAAAAAAAAAAAAAGAAAAATTTTTCTACATCTTTTATAATTTTATTTATTTTTTTATTTATTTTTTTATTTTTTTTTTTCACTTTTTTTTTCTTCAATTAATCAAATGAAAAAAATATGACATATTTTATTTTTATTTATTTTATTAACATTTTTCAAACCCATTTTAGAGTTATCATAAAATAATCAAAAAAAAAAAAAAAAAAAGAAAATTAAAATCAAAAAAAAAAAAAAATAAAAAAAAATAAAAAAAAAAAAAAAAAAAGATTTTTTTTTCAAAATTTTTATTTTTTTTTATTTTTAATTTTTTTTTTTTTTTATATATCAAAAAATAAAAAAAAAAAAAACTAACAGTGTGATCACAAGTGTTGGGGGAAAAGATAACTGAAAATTAATAAAAATAACAATAAATTGTTTTAATAGCAAATAATAAAAATAATAATAAACGCACTCCCAACAAAAAAAATAAATAAAAAATAATAATAATAAACATATATCCATTAGCCGATTAAGGTTTAATATCTTGTAATAATAAAAAAAAAAAATAAAAAAATAAAAAAATAAAAAAATAGTTTTTGTTGTAAAATTAATATTTATAGAAAATCAAATCAAATCAAATCAAACCATAATAATAATAAAATAATAATAATAATAATAATAATAATAATAATAATAATAATAATAATAATAATAATAATAATAATAATAATTTAAATAAAATAATAATAAAATATACACCACAATAAAATGTTAAAGATTGGCATTTGTTCATCAATTACAATTAGTAATTCAATCTCTAATTCGTATCATTCACCATCAACATCTACAGTTGTAGTAGGAAATCAATTACAACAACAGCAACAACAACAACAATATGTACAACAACAATTACAATATCAATATGATAGTTTAAATCAGAGTCAAACATCACCAAATTCAAACGATGGTAATATAGGTGGTGGTAGTGGTGGTGGTAATAATGCAGGTAGTAATATAGGTATAGGTGGTGGTGGTGGTGGTAATAATAATAATATAGGCGGTGGTGGAGGCAGTGGTGGCGGTGTTAATATAGGTTCAGGTAGTGGTGGTGGTGGTAGCGGTAGCAATAGTAATATAGGTGGTGGTGGCGGTGGCGGTCAATTGGGTATGAATGGTATGAATGGTAGTAATATGCTATTAATTAATCAAAATATACCAACGATTAAATCAACCGATTCAATTGGCTCAACTGTTTCCATTAATTCAACTGGTGTATCATTACAATATAATTCATTATCTTCAACTATTGGCTCACCCTCTTCTTTATCCTTATTATCACCAATCATTTCAAATCCATTCTCTTCAACATTACCAAATCAAAGTTATATGGTAAATCAAATTCTATTCAATTGTTTATGTTTTCATCCAAAATCACCAATATTATATGCTGCTATTAGAAATGAAGTTCATTGTATGTACAATTAATAAACACTATAGTAATAATAATTTTCTAACCATTTTTTTTTCATTTTTTTATTTATTTATTTTTTTTTTTAAAAAAAAAAATAGTTTATGATATTATAACAAAAAGTGTAATTGGTAAATTATTTATTGACCCAACAGAAACCATTAGACATTTAATAACATTACCAGGTAATAGTATACAAACACCAACCTTTTTATTAGCTTTTACACAAGAGGGTGTTATTTATTTGTGGGATCCAGAAACCCATAAACTTCAAACCATTGTACATCAATTAAAATTGGATGATAAAAGACCAATTACATGTAAATCTGCTGCACCAAATAAACCTGTTATCTTTTTTTCAAAAAATGAATCTAAAGATATTGTTGGTAAGTTAAAATCATCATAATAAAAATTTATAAAAAAAAAACAAAAAAAAAAAAAACAATATTAATCATACCTTTATTATTATTTTTAGTTGTTGATTTTCATAATAAAGGATCATCACCATTTAAATTAAAAGGACATAAAAAACCAATTTCAGCAATTGCACATCATCCAGCAAAAACCATTTTAGCATCATGTAGTACTGATGGTCAATTAAAGATTTGGGATACAAGAAATAATATGTCATTTTTAAATTTTGAAGAGTTTTCATCCTATGAGAATACTAGAAATATTGAACATTCAAATCATTACTTTTTAGTATTTGAACCAACTGGTAAATATTTAGTAATGACAGGTTCTTCAGGTTTAACTTTAGTTTATGGTGATTTAACTTCTCAAAATCCACAAGAAGTAATTGCAAAGTATGTATATACATAATTAAGAATTATAGGCTTTATATAAATGAAAGAAAGACAGATAGATGGATAGATAGATAGAGAAAACAACAAATGTATACTCATAGTAACATAAAAATTTTTTTTTTTTTTTTTTTTTTATTAGTGGATTTATTTGTAAAGGTCAAAATATATTATCAATTGTTCATCATCCACAATTACCATTGTTTTTTGTATTATCAATTGGACCATCAGGCTATGAAGAATTATCATCATGGGAAATTAATAATCAATACAAGACCATTGTACAATCACCATTGATCCCAACATTTATACCAGAGATTAATGATTCTTTATCTTATCTTTCAAAATATTCAAAACCATTAACAATACCAAAGTTTAACCCTGTCTCTATAGTTATTCATCCAACTAAAAATTATTTTTCATTACAAGTAAGTTGTTTAAATAAATAAATAAATAAATAAATAAATAAATAAATAAATAAATAAATAAATAAATATTAATTATTAATTACTTTTTTTTTTTAATTAATTTTTTAAAGTTAGAAGCATCATCAAATATATCTTCAACAATATCACCATATCCATCAAATATAAATAGTCAACCATTTTCATCGATTAGACATATAAATCAAAATATATATTCAATTAATTCATATGATCATTTGAATCATTCATTCCCATTGGTTAGTAAATTACCATTACCAATGGGTTTCTTTTTTGAACCAGAGAATACATTTAATTATCCATCAGAGATTACATTCTTTGATGGTACCTATGTAAAGAGTTATTTACCATTGAATGGTATTACAAAGAAATTGATCGATACACCAATAATGGTAAATAGTGCTAGTGGAATGGGTAGTGGTGGTGGTGAAGATATATCAAAAGGTAAGAAATTCTTATTCAATAATGAATTTCAATTATTTGCGTTAATTTATGATAGTTTTTCAGTGGCAGCTCAAGCTCAACTTAGTAAATATCTCATTATGGATTTACAAGGATTGGTTAATCAACAAGGTGATGGTTCAGATTGTGTTTTCATTGGTAATAATCAACAAATTCTAATTTTAGGTTTAGATGGTAAATTGGCAAAAGTTGCAACCTTATCGAAACAAGGCGTTAGCTCATTCAAGAATTTCACATTGGTACCAAGAATTACATCAGTTCATTCGACACCTTTGGGTGGTAACAAGGTTGTTTTATACTTTTGTCAAGAGAAATCGTGTTTGGTATTCTCAAAGAATGTCAACCAAAGTGATCCATCATGCAAAGACAACTATATGGTCGATATCGATGGCGACAATGGTATCTTACAATTGCAACCAAATGAAAAGGTATTCCAAATCGAGTGGCAATCAGATCCAAAATCATCTCAACACATTTGTGCTATCCTCACCAATCAAAGAATTATCATAACAAATTCACGTCTTAGAATTATAAATCAAATTCATTCACCACCAAATCATCATCAATCAACTTCTTCCTATTTTCAAAGTATCTTTTGGTTAGAATGGACATTACTCTATACAACATCAACCCATTTAATGTATATGACCTTACAAAATAATCAAGCACCAAAGCCAATCTCAACTCTATCAATTTCACCAATTATCTTATCAACTATCTTACCTGATCGTATGATTTTCGGTTACCAAGGTTTACAAGTACCTGGAAAGAATGAAACCACCGTTCGTTGTCAAGCCATTGGTATTTTAGAATGTTTAATCATTGGTTTACTCTCTTTACCACCTTTTATTCAATATGAAAAGAAATATTTAAGTAGTTGTTTACAAAATATCGTACAAAAATTAGATTACACTAGAATTAGTAAACATGTTTTAGATAAATTAAGGGAACGTTCTTTCACAGATTTGGCTTATTCCTTATCCAATGATATGAAAATATCACAAAGTAAACAAAGTTCACTAGAGAAATTTAGAATGGCTTGGATTTCAAAACAATATGAAGCTGCTAATCGTCATCTCTCGATTGAATTCAATAGAATCTCAATCATAAAGAATCCAAACGATACTGAAAAGAGACAATTCAATAAATTGAAAGAGAATATGCGTGATTTCGGTAGAGAATGCATGAATGCTGGTCATTATTTACTAGCAAAGGATTGTTTCCAAAAACTATCCGAACATATCTATCTCTTACAAATATCAATACTCTTAAATGATAGAGACTCTGTCATCGCAATCAAAAGAGATGCAGAGCTAAGAGGTGATGATCATGTTTTACTCGCTGCTTGTGATAAATATTTGAATAAACAAAATAAATCAATCAATAAAGTCAATCCACCAGTTGTAAAGATTTTACCATGGGATCCAACAGCCACAACCAATGTTAGTATGAAATCGGGTTTGGATTATCTCTCCCCAATCAATTTAAATTCAATTCAAAGATATTATCCAATCTCTTTACCATTTAGTGGTGCAAGTGCCTCTTTGAATGGTGGAAAACATAAACTATTACGTCCTCCTGAAGAAAGCTGGCCACCTGAAGATTTTAAACATTCCGTTGCAATCACTCCTCCTCGTACTCTAATGTCTTTGGTTGCCAATCGTTTATCAACTAAATCCCATATGTCTTCAACTACAACATTACGTCGTTCACCCTCAATTGAAAATATTAGAACTACCTCTACCACTTTTGACTCTTCAAAATTCAATACCGATAATCAAGAGCTATTCGATGATGACTCTGATGATGACTCTGACTCTGGTGCTGATGCCGATGTCGATAGTGAAAATGAAGAAGATAGAAAATTGGTTATGACTGTTCCTGCCTCACTACAGCATAATGATAATTCTTCTCTAACAAATATCACCGTAACTGATAATGATTCAAATTTAGATCAAGATATAACCTCAAATACTGGTTCTGATATTGCTGATTTAAATGATACTCAATTATCTTCAACTCCAACTCCAACTACAACCTTATCTTCTTAAAATTATATAAAAATTATATTTTAAAAAAAAAAAAAAAAAAAAAAAAAAAAAAAAACAATCATGGAAAAAAAAATTAATAAAAAAAAAAAATTGAAAGAAATAAAAAAGGTTATATGTTTTTTTTTTTTTTTTTTTTTATGTTTTGGGATTGATTTTTTTTTGGAAAATATGGTGATTAAAAAAAATTTTTTTTTTGTTAAAATAGTTTTATTTTTATTTTTTTTATGTTTTGATAATATCATTCAAAATAGATATTCACAAAAAAAAAAAAAAAGTTTTAAAATATATTAAAAAATTAAATTAAATTTTCCCATATTAATTTTTTTTTTCAAAGTCACACCACACTAATTTTTTTTTTTCACATCATATTGCACAATAAAAAAATAATAATTATAATAATTTCACATATATCAATAATTGATCAAATCTATGGTTTGATTAAGTATTATTTATTACAGGTTCCGCATTTAAAATCGGTTTTATCAGGGTTCAAGAGGACAATTATCTTTTTCAGTGCAATGTATCCCATTTTTTAGCAAAAGGTTCTATTTTTCAACCAGTGGGTTTTTTAACCTTTTCCCAATGGGCTACTCCAATTATTTAATTATTGTGACCAAAAACCAATAAAAAAAATTCAAAAAAAGTACCAAAAGTTAAAAAAAAAATAAAAAAATAAAAAAATAAAAATGAAAATAAAAAAAAAAAAAAATAAAAAAACCCACACATTTTTTTTTTTTATTTTCATTTTTATTTTACAAATTTATAAAAAAAAAAAAAAAAAAAAAAATGGACAAAATGAATAAAAAGATAAAACTAGATAGAGATATGGAATTTTTATTTTGGAAAATTTGGAAAAATAATATATTAAGGAAAGAAATTATATCTTTATTACCTAAAAGCTTTCAAAATTATGAAATACCATTTTATACATACAAATATGAAGAGATTTATTCAAGTGAATGGATGATATTGAATAATCATCTTGGCTTACTAAAAGATAAAGTCAATAGAAAAGAATACCTTACATTCAATTATGGTGTTATTGATAAAGATAATATTAATTTACATATAAAAAGTGGTAATAACGCTAGTATTAGTTGCAGTGGAGCACAATTTAAAAAAACAATTTTCAATTGCTTTGAAAAGGATGACATTCAAGATCAAGAAACTTTTTATTATGCTCTATTTAAAAATTATAGTGATATATTTTTAAATTCTTTTCAAAATACATTATCAGTCTTAGTAAAGTATGATTGTTTATCAGGTTTTAACGTTTTATCAATAATTGGTAAACAAGAACAAGAAAAAGTTGGTCATAGTTTTTGGGTTCATAAAGATTTATTATTCATTTCAATAAATTCAAGTTCTTTTAAAATTGCAAATTTCTTATTCAAAAATTTTAATCACCTTTTTAAATTTTCTGAAAAAGAAATAATAAATTCAATTGTCAAAAATGATGAAACAAAAAATTTAATTAAAAAATTAGAATTTTTTCAACAAGATATTTTACCATTTTTAAAATCATCAAATAATAATAATAATAATAATAATAATAATAATAATAATAATAATAATAATAATAATAATAATAATAATAATAATAATAATAATAATAATAATAATAATTATCAAATTAGTAATATTACATTTAAATTTTCATTTTATGAAACTACAACATTAATGGAACTTTTAAATTGTTGTATTTGTCTAAATAATATTAAAGTAAATCTAGAAAATTATATGAAATCATTACAACTTGATTTATTAGCACATAGTAAAGCATTTTCACTATTTTTAAATTCATTAAAAATTAATAATATCAGTGATCTTTTATTATCAGAATCAGAGTTAAAAAATATGAAAGATTTATTAATTGTGGAATTTGGTGAATCAATGAATAATCTACCAGTATATCAACTTCAAAAATCAAATTTAATCATTGAAAAATTATTAAAAATGGTTTTACCATTCATAAGTTTACGTGCATTAGATGATTCAAGTGAAACGAGTATTAGTTGGTTCGAAGATAGTTTGCAATACTTGATTTGTTACAATAAATCATTTCCAAATCCAAATTTATTGAAAAAACACTTTCCATCAATATCTGCAGAAAACCTAACGAATCTTCAATTCAAATATGGATTTTACAATTCAGATTGTTTAAGTCATATTACACCTATTGATGTTTTATTTCAGTTTCAAGTTGATAAAGAAAAAAGAAAACAATACATTAGTTCACTCATTAAAAATATTCATTTGATGAGAGATAAAACTGGAAAACCTTTTTCTCATCAAATAAAGATTTTAAAAACAACTTCAAGATTATGTTATTTAAATGATTTAGATTCTATTAAATTGGTTTATAATTTATTAGAAAAAGATACGAATAGATTTCATTTATTACCTGAATTAAAATATTGGAATTGTGATATATTAGATTATTTTAAAAGTCAACCAGAATTTAAAATTAATTTCAATTTTTTAATAAAGAATTGTGCTCCAAAATCAGTTTTAAATCATTATTTTAAAAAATATTATAATGGTTCAGATGGAATTGAAGATGAAGATAATAATAATAATAGTAATAATAATAATAATAATAATAATAATAATAATAATAATAATAATAATAATAATAATAATAATAATAATAATAATAATAATAATAATAATAGTTTGAATAATGATGATAACGATTTAAGTACACTTGAACAACTTAAAACTATAATTGATCAAAGAAGTAATGAAAGATTTTCAGAAACTACTATTATTCAATTAATGGAAAAGAATTTATCAAAACAATGGGTTGATGCAATAAATTGGATTTATTTGAATAAGAATGAAGATTTCAAAGTAGAGTATTTAGGCTCAGCAATCTTTAAACTTTTTAAATATAATAAAGGTATATTTCTAAATGATCCAAAAGATTTTCTAAATATGCCTTTAACCGTCCTAAATCAAATTGGTGAAAGGTCATGCGAAAGTAATTTATCATTCCTTTCAAATATAATTGAAACCTTTCAAAATTCTGGAGTACCATTTTTTTTCGAAAATTCAATTTCTGGAAATAATCATGCTTGTTTTCCAACAACAATAATATTAAAAAGAGCAATTGAAATGGGAAATTTGCATTTGATTAAATATTGTTATAAAAACCATCCATTCCTTTTTGAAAATTCTGAAAATAACCATGATAAATCCAGATTTCATACATCAATCGTTGAAAGGGCATTGGAGAATGGTCATTTATCACTTTCTATTTTCTTATATTCAATTTTAAAATCAAGGGTTCTCTATCAAGAAAATGAAAATAATTTTTTATTATGTTATGATAAAATAAAATAAATAAATAAATAAAATAAATAAAGTAAATCTTTTTTTTAATGGTAATATTATTTATTTATTTATTATTTATTTTTTGTTTATTTATTTTTTGAAATTATTTACACAACAATATATTTTTTTAAGATTTCATTAGCAAGACTAGTATTACCTTTTGATTTATAGATTAAAGAAAGATTAAAAGCTGCTTCACATTTCAAAGAATCATTTTTATTGATTTCACCAGTTTCTTCATCGATTTCATCTTCATAATTTAAAACCATATCATAATAATTAATTGCCATATTGTATATACCTAATTGATGATAACCTCTACCAAGATTATATAAAGATTCTTGAGATTTACCTCTAAGATTATAATATTTATATAAGAATGAGTATGATGTAATTGCTATACGATGTCTATTTGCTTGTTTTCTACCCATAACTTGTGAGAGAATTAAAACTGAAATCAATAAATTAATCAAAGGATCATCTGGACATAATCTATAGGCTTTAATATATTCAAACAATGCACCTCTTGCATTATCAGTTTGTTTATTTTGATTTCCCAACATAATTAAAACTGGTATACTATCTGAATATTTTTCATTAATTTTTGTTAAAAATCTATTTTGTACTGTTGATCTATTACCATAACTAAAAAGAGAGAGAAGAGGAAAAAAAAAAAAAAAAAAAAAATTATTAATAATTTATAAAATGTAAACATATGTTTTTTTTTTTTTTTTTTTTTTTTTTCACATATATATTAATATTATATACTTACTTTACAATGATTTTATTAAAAAGATTCCAAACTCTATTACTATATGGTTTCTTTGAACAAACATATTTAACATGTTTATAAGCTAAATAATAATTTTTATCATTGAAAGCAACTGCCACAGTAAGGAATTTTAATTGATGAGAGAATAAACCATTTTCAAAATGGATATTACGTAATGCATAACGAAGATATTGACTTGCTTCTTGTTGACGATTTAAATGTACAAATATTTTTGAACTATCTAAAAGGAGATTGAAATAATCTTCTTCATCTAATAACTCTGCGTATGGATGTTCTGATTGATGTTTATACATCTCTATAGAGTATGGATTCTTTGATCTCTTTACACGCTTTCTCTTTTTAAATTTACCAACACCAACTTTTCTACGATAAATATATCTATCGGTTGAACCATGTAATAATGCTGTTGCAATACCTAAATATTGAGAATACTTTGATAAATTTAAAAATGCTTGAGCATGTCTATAAAATAATTTAACATCTTCTTTTGTAACATCAAGTCCAACTGGATTACTTTCTTTTGCACCACTTGTTGATGTTGTATTGGTTGCTCCTCCTGCTGCTGCTGCTGCTGCTGCTGCTGTTGATGAATTATTTTTAATTGAATTTAAATAAGCATTTCTTTTTGAATTTAACTCATTTAAAGTACTTTCAAATAATTCTTTTTCACTTTGATCATTTCTATTTGAAATTGTTGAAGATTGATTTAAAATTTGTAATGCTTTTTCATCATCACCCATTTCTTTATAAATTTCACTCATTGCTAAGGTTGTATGAACATTACCAGGTACTCTTTCATTTGCTTTTGAAAAGTATTCAATGGCAACTTCATAATTTTTAGTGGATCTATGAATATCTGCGATTTTTACCCAATTTGAAGGAATATCAAAGTCTGTATCCTTTAGATGTAAATAAACAACCAATGCATCTTGATATTTACCTAAAGCAAATAATTCATCGGCTAATGAAGTGAATAGATCACCATATTCTGATGGATCCAATGGTAACAATCTTAAGTGTAATAATTTTGAACCACGTTCATTACCGAAATCAGTACCAAGTGAATAATAGGCTTGACAAGCATTGAAAACCAAATCAAAAGGAAC
Organism: Dictyostelium discoideum AX4; assembly: GCF_000004695.1. Classification (NCBI taxonomy): domain Eukaryota; phylum Evosea; class Eumycetozoa; order Dictyosteliales; family Dictyosteliaceae; genus Dictyostelium; species Dictyostelium discoideum. Next base: position 690,552 of record NC_007089.4, on the reverse strand, counting down.
TTCAGAGTCATTACCATACTTTGCTGTGATTTTATTGAAAATGGTGATGGTATCTTGATAGTTTCTAGTTTTATTCTTTAATTCCATCATTAAATTAACACTATCCAAAGAGACATCATCCAATGATTTATTTGACAATAGTTGTTCGTCTACTACCTCTGAAATCATTGCAGAAGCATCATGATATTGAGAGAGATGAGAATACACTCTAGCCAACTCTTGAAGTACCTGTGGTGAACCATTGGTGTATTTACTTAATTTGGTTAGGATTTTCAATGCTCTCTTGTAGAAACCTTTTTGAATGAGTATTAAACTTTTCTCCCAAAATGAATCTAAATCGGTTTCATCATTTCTACAAGCACGTGAAAAACAATATAATGCTGTCTCCATTTGACCCGCCTCTTTTGCTCTTACACCAATACTTGACCAATCACCATTTGAACCTTGCATTT
>NC_007089.4:645100-685100 GCF_000004695.1 Dictyostelium discoideum AX4 | reverse complement strand
GAAATCCTTTAAAAAGGAATCAAACTTTTCATTTAATTGTGTATTTGTATTTTCCATTATTAATTTTAATTCTTTTGAATGACTAAAATCACCACTACCACCACTACCACTACCACTACCATCATTTAAATATAATGAAATTTCATTTGAATTTGCAAGTTTAATTAATTCAGCTCTTATGAGAAAAGCATGGAAATATGATTTTAAAATAATTATATTATTCTGTTCTTTATTGTGAAGGGCTAAATCATTAATTAAATCTGTTGTCATATTTGTTGTCATATTATTGGTGGTGGTGGTTTGTTTTTTATCAAAATATAAAATTCTAATAATTGAATCATCACAATTTTTATTTTTGCCAAGTTTTATACTAATTAAATAATCATTATTTGAATTTGAATTTGCAATATTTAATGCTTCATTTAATTGATAATCATATTCAAATGATTCTTCAATTGTACATCCTAATTTTATATTTGGTTTTAAATATTTATCATTTGTAATAAATCTAAATAAATTGATTTAAATAAAAAAAAAAAAAAAAAAAAAAAAAAAAAAAAAAATTTAATTATTAATAATAAAAATTATAATAAAAACAAATAAAAAATATGTATATATTAGTATTTAGTTTTTCTTTTCTTTTCTTTTCTTTTCTTTTCTTTTCTTTTCTTTTCTTTTCTTTTCTTTTCTTTTCTTTTCTTTTCTTTTCTTTTCTTTTCTCTTTTTTTTTTTTTTTTTTTTTTTTTTTTTTTTTTTTTTTTTTTTTTTTTTTTTTTTTTTTTTTTTTTTTTTTTTTTTTTTTTTTTTTTTTTTTTTTTTTTTTTTTTTTAAAACTTACTTTTCTTCTTGATTTACAATTTTTGAAGTTAAAATTAAATTGGATTTTAACCAATTATCAATTAAAATTGAAGTTCTTTGTTGATTTAATGTTTTTAAATCAATTGATTTAATTGCATTTATACCACAAAAAATATGAATAAAGGATAAACCGAAAACCATTGATAAATTTGAAACTGAAGTTAATGGAAATACAGATAAAATCATTCCAATACTAGATCCAATAGCCATACCAGATAAATAGGCTGCCATACTTTGTGATTGATATTTAGCTGTAATATCACCAATATTCTCTTTTAATGAAAAACTTCTATTTAAACTTGCTCTAGTACTGCCATAAATTAAACCTGCTAAACCTTTTGATAAATTTGAAATTGATGCCAATGGTAAAAAAAATTGTTGGAAAAATGGTGTAAACATTTCTAACTAAATAAATAATATATTATTAATAAATAAATAAACAAATATATTGTAGAAATTTTAATTAATAAAAATACAAACCAAAACACCAAAATTATGTAATAAATCACCCCTAAATTTATATTTTTTAATATCATAATCAAATAGTGTACTATATTTATTTGCAAATAAAACCAATGCAGTGGCACCCAAACCATCTTTTAAAACCCAAGAGATTGCAGCTGCAAATGGTAAAGCTGATGTACTACTAATTCCAATCACAGATGTTAATAATGCATGTGTACTTAAAACATAGGTTGTTGAACCAATTACATTTTGAATAAACATCCATTTTTGGTATCCTATATAATCACTGGTAACTGTTGATGGATATCCTTTTGGTAAAAATAATTTTTTTATTGAGTCAAATAATTTATTATCATCAAGTTTTAATTCTTTCTCTTGAGTAGTTAATAGTTTTTGTTGTTTGTTTTTAATTAATTCAAATTTATTATTATTATTATTATTATTATTAATAGATGATGATGTTGATTCTATAGTATTATTAAAATCATTAAATGTATATTGATTCAATATTTTTCCTCCGTCTTTAATTTCACTTAAACTAAATTTGATTTTATTGAAATCTTTATTATTATTTAAACTGTTATTATTATTATTATTATTATTATTATTTGTGTAGTTTGCGCGATTGAAAACTTGGTTTATATTGGTTTTGCAATATTTATATCTATTTAAACAAGTTTTATTTAAAGCATTCAACATTTTTGTAAAATTAAAAAAAAAAAAAAAAAAAAAAAATTGGGCAAGTGAAAATGAAAAAACAATCAAAAAAAAAAAAAAAAAAATATCTTTGTTGAGTCAGTGTTGGTATTATAAAAAATAATAAATTTTTTTTTTTTTGTAATGTTTATTTTTAATTTTTTATTTATAGCAGATGTTGTCATTTTTTATCCAATTTTTTTTTATTTTTTTCAAAATTTTTTTTTTTTTTTCTCCTAATTATGCATTTCTATAGTTTTAGAATTTAATTTATCTTGGTATGCACGTTGGTATGAATTTACAACAAACTTGACCATATTTATCAGTAATGAAATGGGGATTTAAAACCATTTTACAAGATAAATCTTGAAGATGACAAAGTAAATCCCAACAGTCCATACATTGGTAATTTGATGGTAGACATTCAGGTTTATTATCAATCATATAACATTCTAAACCTTTACCGCATCTTACTCTATCGCAAAGATTGTAATAAGGAGGTGTAGAGGAGGTTGTTGATACTAATTCTGACGTGGTTGTACTGGGTTTATCTCCAAAAGTGGTTCCACTTTCAGTGAAATGGCCAGTGGAATATATACCAGATGTAACAACTAATTCAATATCTGTTGTTACTGTTGTTAATGGTATTGATGATGTTGTTGATGTTGGTACACAAGTAGGAACATCACCAATTAGAATACATATTTCAGTATCATGACAATAGTCACAATAGTGAGTGTGAGGTGCTATTCCAGTTGTTGTTGGAACTGCTCGACAACCTGCAATACGGGTATGAGTACAATTGGTATCAGGACTACAAGAATCTATTGTACAACTATCATCATCATCACAATTTAAAGGTTTGGTGATACATGAATCTTTATTATCTGAACAGACACTAGGCTCACATGGGTTATCAGTTATACAATATAAAGTTTTTGAGCAAACTTCACAATTTTCTTTTGGTATAGAATAACAAATTCCTTGATCACAATAACTATCATGACATGAATTGTCTGGTTCACATACGATTTTAGTATAATTGCAGCTATGATCAGTTAAACAGTCAACATGAACGCATTTATCTGAGGAGTAGCAGCCAAAAGAATCATTTGAGGGATTATCCGAGAATAATGAAACATCCATGAATGAAAAAACTGGTTGAAAATTTTTAATACATTCCATACAATTTTCGATTGGAGTATTTATACAGTGGCCATCTGAGCAAGTATCATTCGTACAACGTTGGTGATCTGAACAATTTGGACTTATTTGAACACAACCATCTCCAGCATCATTACAAATTAATGGTGAACATTTATCTTGTGAATAACAATATACACCTGGCTTTGAACAAAGTGAACAACCTTCAATGAATGAATCTATACATGAACCAGTTTCAGGATCACACTCTGAATATGTACATGGATTACCATCATCACAATTCTTATCAGAGGAAATACATTCATCAGACCCATCGGCAGGACATTGCAATGATTTACATAAATCCTTTTCAATGCATGCTACAGTTTCATTACATTTTGTACACCTATCTATAGTTACAAATCCACAACCCGTTCCTGAAAAACAAATATCTTTTGTACATGGGTCCTTATCGTCACAAGTCAAAGTAGTGTTGGCACAAGTGGAAGTGCTGATATCACAATAGGCTGGGTAGCATATGTCATAATCATGGCAGGTTTGATTTCCACACAAGAAACAATCTTTAGGAAAATAATGAGAACATTGATCGTCTAAAAAAGAATTTTATAAAATTAGATTTTAAAATTAAAAATTATAAAATAGTAAAAATAAACATATATTAATATTTACTTTGACAAAAATCAGTACTGCATTCATTTTGATCATCACAATTTCTTTCTGTTTGAATACAATGGGTTTTATCACTACTACATATCTGATATTCACAAAATACTGTTGTCTATATCATAATTATAATTTTAAAAATAATTAGTAATAGTAATACTTTTTTCAAATATTATTAAAAAACTTACAATACAAGCAAATGTTTCATTACATGCCATACAATCAGTAATTTTTGGGTGAGTACAAACTCCTTTATCACAAAGATCGGTTGTACATGGATCTAAAAAAAAAAAAAAAGAATTTGAATTAGAATTAATTGAATTAAAATTGAATATAATTGTATTTTACCTTTATCATCACAAAGACCTTTTTGATCAGTTTCACAACCACTACCATCCGCACTACATATTTGAAGTTGACATAAATCAGTTGTTGTACAGTTTGTTGATTTACATGATCTACATAAAGGATCGGGTGATGAGTGAGAGCAAACTCCATTACCAGAACATATATCCGTTGTGCAATAATTTCCATCATCACACATTGACATATTTTTAATACAGCTAAGATTTAATGGGTCACCTGAACAAATTTGTGGATCACAAAAATCGGTTGTTATACAATTAAAACTACTATTACAACTAACACAGTTTTCAATTAATTTGTTTGAACAAGTACCATTTCTTGAACAACTATCAATTGTACACCCATTTCCATCATCGCAGGTTACTGGATCTTCATAGCAATTACCATCAGCTCCACATTTTTTTGGTTTACAAGCGTCAAATGTCTATTGTTCCAAATTTAAATAGTAATTAGTATTTTTTAAAAACATATTATCAAAAAATGTTTTTAAACTTACAATACACGCTTGATTTGCGCAATCAATACAATTATTAATTGTTGCATGATAACAAGAGCCATCTTTTATCGAACATCTAAAAAAAGAATTATTTTAAAATATTAATATAGTTTATCTTTTAACAAGTTTTTTTTTCTTTTTTTTTTACTTACGCATCTTGAGTGCAATGATTTTTATCATCGCATGAAATTTTTGTTTTATTACATTCTGTGCCAGTGATTGAACAAGAAACTGGCTGACAAGGATTGCTTGTAATACATCCAAGTTTACCACATTCAGCACAGTTATTAATATCTTGATGTACACAAGTTCCATCTGCTGGGTTACAACTATTAAAATAATTAAAAGAGGATGTTAGAGGTTTATAATTAAAATCATGATATTTTATTAATAATTATATTTACCTATCAATTGTACAAGGATCATTATCATCACAAACTACTGGAGTTGATTTACAATTACCTGCTGGCGATTCACATGAAGCTATTGAACATTTATCACCTTTATCACACCCATTATCTCCGGTGATACATGATTTATTATCATTTGAACAGCTTTTTTTTTTAAAAAAAAAGTTAATTGGGATGGAAAATTAAATTTATTTTAATTAGTGGTATAATGATTACATACATCTGAGGATTACATTTATCTACAGTAATACAACCAATATTTTTTGAACAGGTTAAACAACTATCAACAGGAGTGTGTGCACAAATACCATTTCCTGAGCAACTATCAGTGGTACAAAAGTTATCATCATTACATAGAGTTTGATCTATCTCACATTTAAGATCTGGATCTGTACAAACCATTGGTTGACATAAATCGGTGGTAATGCAGCCGAAAGTACTGTTACAAATTGAACAATTTGGAATGGGAGTGTATGCACAAACTCCATTATTTGAGCAACTATTTATTTAAAATAATAATTAAAAAATTGAAAATTTTGATTCTTTTTGTTTTTATTTTAATGAAATAAAAATATATTTACCTATCTTGTGTACAAGGGTTTTTGTCATCACAATTTTTTGGTATTGAATTACAACTGGCTCCATCATCACTACAAACTTGAACTAAGCAATCATCAGTTGTAGTACATGATGTGGATGCACAAGATACACATTTAGGATCTGGAAATGAATGTGAACACGTTCCATTTGGTGAATTACAACTAATAAATATAAATAATTAAAATTAGAAAATCCAAATTTTAAATTTTAAACAAATAAAATATTTGTATTTACCTATCAATAGTACAAAAACTGGTATCATTACAATTTTTTGGAGATGAAACACAACTTTTTCCATCTGGGCTACATCTATTTAGTATAAAATATAATAAAAATCATTTGTATTGTTAATAATTTGGTTAATTAAATTTTTTAGATTAATTTTAAACCTACACTTGAACATTACAAAAATCTGTTGTTATACAAGCAGTGTCTGGACAATCAATACAATTTGGTATAGGATTTGAAATACAATATCCATTTGAACACTATAAATTATTTATTTATTTTTTAAATTGTAAGTTGAGGAAAATAAAAAATTTTGTTAACAAAGTTGTTGGAATGTGGGGTGTGATTTTTTTATTTTCCACATGTCCAAAAAAAAAGAAAAAAAAAAAGCAATACAATTATTTACATACACTATCATCTGTACAGTGATTTTGATCATCACAAAGTACATGGACTTGAGCACATGATTTACCATCAGAAGCGCATCTATAATTTAATTTTTTATATTGTTAATTATCCAGATAATTAAATATAAACAAAAATAAATTGTTTTACTTACGATGTTGGATTACATTTATCAGTATTGAAACATTGGTTACCACCACAATTTATACAATCTGGAATAATTTGGTAAAAGCAATTACCATTTGAACACTGTGATTTAGGGGGAAAATGGTTAACTAAAATTAATAAATAAATAAAAAATATAATTATTTTTAATATAATATTACAGTATCTGTAGTGCAAGGGTTATTATCATCACATGATTTTGTATTGGTAATGCAACTTTTTCCATCTGGACTGCATCTATATTTTAGAAGGTTATAAAAAATATAATCAAAGTTAGAGCACTTTTAGCTTTTTTAAAAATTAAAATAAAATCATTAATGAACATACGATTTTGGGAAGCATTTATCTGTTGTTAAACAACCTATATTTGAACACTATAAAATGATAAATTAAAATCTATATAATTTTTAAAATTTTTTTTTTAAAAAATTTAAAAAATATTTACACTAATACAATCAGGAATAGGATCATGTTGACAAGCATTAATGGTTGGATTGCAGTAATCCAATCTACAATAGTCGGCAGATGAACAATTTTTTGGTACCAATGAACATCCAACAAATGGTGTACAAACGCTGTCAAAACAAGGAGTTGCAGATGAACAACTAGTTACTGGAACATTGCAAAGACCATTAACACATTTTGCTTGGAGGCAACTTGCAGTATATTTTGGATTTTGGTCACAATTACTTGGCAAACAACAACTTGAGTTATCACCTTGGCAAACTCCACATCCATCATAAAATCTAATAATTAAATTATACTTTATTAATTTTTGTTTTTTTTTCTTTTTCTCTTATTTTGTTAATTTAAAATCTAAAACTTACGGACAAACAAATTTTAATGATGTTGTAATTTGTATTGTTGAGCCATCAGTGTGTCTTTCACAATAAAAAAAATCAAAGTTATAATTTGCGCCATTTGTCAACCCTAATTGATCTAGATTAATTGATGATGAAGAGTGGATGCATTCCACCTAAATCAACAGCAAGTTTATTATTTATAAAAACCCAAACATCGTCGTCGCCCTTTAAATTGTTTTTTAAAATATTTAATATTAAATTTATAAATTTTTGTTTAAAAAATTATTTTAACATACAGTAAATGAAAAAATATCACCTGTTTTATATTGGAATTGTGTATGAGCCTGAGCACCTATTGAATTGAATGTTATTAGCTTTTTTTTTTTTCAAATGAAAATAAGATTTACATACAATAATGAAAATTTCTTGCTTTTTTAGCAGGATCATAATATAACTTTTCGTTGGGATATTTTGTCTTTTTATCATTTTAATAATTAAAAAAAAAAAAAAAAATTAAAATTAAAATTAAATTTTATAAATAAAAATATTATAAATTTAAAAAAATTACTTTATCATCAAAACCTTCTCCGTCAATAATAAAAAATGATCCATTGGTATAAGAATAAATGTTTGGATTTGTTGTACTTTGAGTCAATGTAATTTCTTTATTAATTGGTAAATTTGTACCAGGTTTATTATGAAACCAAGAATAAAAAGTTGTTTCACTTGTTATTGATGCTTTCTTGGTTCTGCCACAACAATAAACTGGTGTTCCATCAGCTCCTAAATCTGTTTTTACTAAACCCTTTTCAACCCTTCCACTATTTGCAGCTTCGAAATCTGGATTTCTTGATGGAGTGTGATCGTACACCAAAAAACTCAATTTAATAGCTTAATTTTAAAATAAAAAAATTTGTTGGTTGATTATTATTATTTTTTATTTTTTTTTATTTTTTTTTTATTTTTTTTTTTCCACTTACTTGATTGGGAATAAGTTTTTTGTGATATATGTATTAAAATAAAAATTAAAAATAAAAAATTATATTTCTTCATTGTTATTATTTTTTGTATTCCTAAGACAAACAAAAACTGATTTTTTTTTTTTCCAACCACATATTTTTTAATAATTTAATTAAAAAAAAAAAAAAAAAAAAAAAAAAAAAAAAGTAATTAGAAAATAATAAATGATTTTATTTTTTTATTTGTTTGCCACTCCCACAAAATTACAAATTATTTCAGTGTTTTAATTAAATTGTTTTTTGTGGTGTCATATTTTCAAATATTCATTTATTTTTTCAATTCAATTACAAATTTTTTATTTTTATTTTTTTTTTTTTTATGAAAAGTTAATCAAATTAATAATAAAAATTATAATTATTATTTTTTTCTTTTTTTTTTTTTTTTTTTTTTTTTTTTTTAAATGGAATTGAATTTTAAAATACATTTATTAATTATTTGATATTTTAGAAATTAGAATTTATTTATTTAAGCAGTAAAAGTAGTACGGATTGAAGTTGTTCCAGATTTATTTCCTCCTTGTGCAATTAAATCTATGAATAATAAATGGAGATTTGGTTAAAACCCACTTTATTTTTTTTAAATGGAAGATACCTTTTTTTTTACATACCTGGTTTTGAACTCTTTTGACCCATTTTGAAGTATTGTATTTGTGTTTGAATTTGTTTTTGTTTTGTTTAAATTTTGTGTGAAATAAAAATAAAAAAAAAAAAAAAAAATTAAAACTGCAAACTGAAAAATAAAAATATAAAAATCAGACTTTTTTGTGTTGAGTTTAACCAAAAATCAGATATTTATTTAATTTTTTTTTAATTTTATTTTTATTTTTTACCTTTTAATGATTTTTTTGTTTTTGTGGTGAGATATTTATTTGATTTTTTTTTGATCATAATTTGTAAATTTGGATTATTGAGAATAATATTTTTTTTTTTTTTTTTTTTTTTTTTTTGCATATTTTTTTTTTTTTCTTTGGTTTATTTTTTATTTGGTTAATTTTAGGGCACCAACAAAGAAAGTAATTTATTTTTTTTTTTTTTTGATTTTTTTTTTTTTTTTGATTTTATTTATTATCACCTGATGTGGGAATATCAAAAACACCACTGTTTTAATTTGAAAAAATATAAAATAAAAAAAAAAGTAAAAAAAAAAAAAAAATCTTGGGAAAATTATTTCTTTAAAGAAATGGTTTATTTTTTTTTTTTTTTTTTTTTTTTTTTTAATAAATAAATAAATAAATAAATAAATAAATAAATAAATAAATAAATAAATTTAATGAATTAATTTAGTGAATAAGATGTATTAGAAGTTGAAGAGCTTCTTAGTCTAATGAAATGTTCTTTAATAGTTGTTTTTGAGATAACCCAGGCTAAACCAAAAGCTAAAATACCAGCACCAATAGTACAACCAATGACAATACCAGCGATTTGACCAGCTGTTAAACCTGAAAGTTCAGTGACATCGGATTCACCGCAAAGTTTACTATAAGGTGTATCACCATTGACAGTACAATAGGTATAGGTTGGAGTTAGAGCACAATAAATACCATAATCATTGACTTTTATACCATCCTCACCTTTCCATTCATAAGAGTCTGTACCATTGCCAAGATCGGTATTACCATTCAATGGGATATTTGAACTGGTAATATTTAAAGTTGAAGCGGAGCAATAGACAGCACCACCTTGGTAAGCTTGATTGGCACTAATTTTAGTATCATCCATTGAAATCGTTGAATAGGATGAATAGATTGCACCACCTTGACCAACACCAACATTTCCACTGATTGTACAATTTCTTAAATGAATTTGATTTGAATATTCAAAAGATAATGAACCACCGGCATTTGCAGAATTTGAAATGAATTCACAATTGTTTAAACTCGTGTAAACACTACCTTGAGTTGCAATAGCGCCACCAGCACCACTTGATTTATTATCAATGAATTTTGAATTTGCAACAAGTAAATAACTTGATACGCCAGTAGCAAAGATCGCACCACCAATTGCACCAGCATAGTTATTATTAAATAATGTGCCATCAACAGATAACCAACTTAGGTACATTGAAATTGCACCACCTTTACCATTGACAACATTACCATCAAACAAGCAATCCTTTACCATTGATCCATTCTTATATTGAATTCCAAATAATTCAACAGTTGATGCAATTTGATTTCTTGTGAAATTTGATCTTCTAATTTCAATAAATTCACCATTTGATATGAATAATGTTGAGGTACCAGACACTGGTGAATATGAATTATCAAATAAACAAGTGTCAATATAAATATCATTAAATCCATCCAAATAAGCAACACCACCTGATATAGTTGCATTGTTATTTGTAAATTGTGAACTCTTTATACTAATTTCAACAAGGTTATTGCCATCACTATAAAATTCAGACTCCATATAAATCACACCACCTTTATTACCTTGATTATTATTAAAATTACATTTATTAATTGATAAAGATAATGATGAGTTGAATATATCAATGAATATGATTGCACCATTTCCAATGGTACCATTACCATTACCAATAGTTGGATTGAAATTAATGAAATTTAAATTATTTAATGTTAATGATGTTGAATTTATGCCATATTGAATCGTTGTTTCATTGGTTTTAATTAAATATGGTTCAGTGATATTAAAAACTCTATCACCGGCACTGTTAATACCATTGAATGTTACTGGTGACGGTGTTTTTGAATTATTAATTGGTTGAATAGTGATTGTCATATTGTAAATATTAAAATTCACATTATTTTCACCAATATATTCACCATCATCTAATAATATCATAACTTCAATAATATCTTGACTATTTAAATAGGTTGAATTATATTGATTAAATACATATTGAATTGATTGACATGACTTTTCTAAACTCTCTCCACATGGTATATTATCATTACCATTATTAACACTAACATAATATGTTACACTTGTTGCTGCTGTCGTTATTTTAATTATAAAATTAAAAAAAATAAATAAATAAATAAATAATGATTTTTTTAACATTTTTGTTATTATTATTATTATTTTGACAAAATTTATAAAAAAAAATAAAAATAAAAAATAAAAAAAAATAAAAAAATGATCAAAAAAAAAAAAAACAAAAAAAAAAAAAAAAAAAATTATTGTGTTTATTATAATCAATAAAAAAATATCTATCCAAAAGTCACTTTTAAAAGAAAAGGTGGTTTAGGGAGATATTTTTTTTTTTTTTTATTTTTTTATTTTTTTTTTTTTTTTTTAAATTTAAAAAAAAAACAATTTTTAATTATCAGTTGATTTTGTTAATTCAATCCATTTATTAATATCAGATTGAACTTTTTGAATTTTTGAATCAGCATGTCTTAATGAATCACTTCCTAAGAATAAATGTAATGGTGGTTCTGGATTTAAAGATATTTCAACGATAGCTCTTGCACCTTTAATTGGGTCACTACCATTATTTTTTGGTTTTGTTGCATTATATTTTTCAAGAATTTCTTTTTCATGATCTGTTAATGGTTGTTCACCCTTTGAATGAATGATATGATCATTGAATGGTGTTATAAAATAACCAGGTTTGACCGTTGTACATTTGATATCATACTTTTTCAAGTCATTTGAAATTGATTCAGTGAATCCGTCCAATGCAAATTTACTTGAGACATAACATGGAAATCGGTTCATTAAATCACCGTTAAATCCAACTACTGATGATACATTGATGATTCTTGGATCACTATATGGTTTACATTTAAGATGTGGCATGAAATGATGAATCACCATCATTGGTCCGAAACAATTGATGTTGAAATTCTCTTGAATCTCTTTTAAACTTAGTTCTTCAATTGTACCTTTGATTGCATATCCACTGTTATTGATAACACAATAAATTGTCTTAAATTTTTCAATACATTCAGAGATTGCTTTCTTTATTGAATGTTCTGAACTTAAATCCATTTCAACTGCAATGAAATTATCATCTCTAATCAAACTATTATCCCTCTCTTTTAAAACTTGAATTAATTTCTTTTTATCTCTACTAGTTGCTGCAACCCTCATACCTTGTCCTAATAATTGAATAACCATCTCTAACCCAATCCCTCCACTAGCTCCACTTACAAAATAAACTTTTCCTCCAATATCTGCCATAATTATTATTATTTTTTAAATTATAAAATAAAATATAATAAAATAAAAAAAAGTTTAAATAATAAAAAAAAAAAATTAAAAAAAAATAATACTATTGTTTTTTTTTAAAAAATAATATTTTTATTTATTTTATTTATTTATTTTTATTATTATAATAATAATAAAAAATAATTATAATTATAGTAATAAATAAAAAAATAAAAAAATAAATAAATAAATAAATAAATAAATAAATAAATAAATAAAAAAATAACCACACCCCCTAAATACACAAATATCAAATTTACAAAAATAATAAAATTTATTTTCTTTTAATTATTTTTTATTTCTCTCATTGCTGAGAGTAACAAAATTATATTTTATCATTTTTTTTTTTTATTATAAAAAATATAATATTATATTTTATTTTATTTTATTTTTTTTTTTTTTTTTATGATGTAATCAAATGCAAACGCATCAATACTACCAGTTGGTTGATTATTTTAATTAATTTTTTTTTGAATTTTTTTTTTGAATTTTTTTTATTTTTTTTATTTTTTTTTTATTTTAATTTTTGGTTTTAGGAAACTTAAAAAAAAAAAAAAAAAATCAATCACTTTTGTGTCCAAAAAAAAAAAAAAAAAAAAAAAAAAAAAAAAAAAAAAAAATTATCTTTTATTTTTTTATTCTTTTAGAACTTATATTTTTATCCATTCTAAAAGTAAAAATAAAAATAAAATTTTATAAAATATATATATATCAACATTTGTACTTTTATGTAAATTAAAAAAAATAAAAAAATCCAAAATTAAAAAATCCAAAATAAAAAAATGAGTAATAATACAACAGCAACAACAACATCAACCTCAACATCAACATCAACATCATCTAGGTTACCACCAACACAATCACTTCAAACTCAAGGTTCTTTATCACAATTATTATCACCAAGTAATAAACCAAGAAGTAGTTCAAATTTGTCTGGATTGGGACCCGATGAGAAAATGGAGAAATTAAAAGATATCAGTAGTAAAACTATTGATACAATCATTTTTAAAATATCAGAAATGAAAAGGGAGAAACAAGTATCACAATCATTTAAAGATATTATGAAAATCTCTGAAACTTTAATTGAAATTGAAAAGATTTTAGAGGATATCAATAATTCAACTGATAATAGTTCAAATGGCAGTGGTAGTGGTAATAATAGTGCAAATAATAGTAGTTTAGATTTATCAAATAACAATAATGCTAATGGTGGTAGTGCAATCACAGCCAATACATCAACTGGTTCTCTTGGTGCTGCTTTAAATTTACCAAGTTTACCAACACAACAACAACAATCATCACCATCATTATCAAACTCTAATGATCAAAATCAAAAATCATTACGTCAATCAGCATCCTCTTCATCTTTATCAGTTAGTGGTGGTGGTGCCACAATAAATTTATCAAATCTTTCAAATGGTAAAGAAAGTGTTAATTCAAATTTAGAATCTGAATTAATTAATATTATTCATTCAAAAACAAATCGTAAAAAAAGTATGTAAAAAAAAACCACCCACACCATATTACAATCACACGCACACACACACACAAATCAAAAATGTCATTATTTTAAAAAATACTAATTGTAATATATATATTTTTTTTTTTAATAATAATAAAAAGATGAAAGATCAGTTAAAAGTATTGAATCAATGCACCAACTTATTCATAAATGTTTAGATAATATTAAAGCAAAGATATTAATAGTTAAAAAGAAATTAATTTTTGAAACCTCTGTGAATACAGTATTACTTTATGGTGAAATGATTAGAAATATAAGAAATCAAGTAAACACATTTAGAACCATTCAATTACCTGATCATGTTCAATTATCAGATGGTGAGAAATTATTATTAAAAGTTGAATCTTGTAATTATCATTTAGTTGATAATTCAAGAATTCAACAAAATGGTTCATCATCAACAACAACGACAACAACAACAACGACAACTTCAACTCCAACACAACCATCAAATAATAATAACAATAGAAAAAATACAGCAATAAATAATAACAATATGAATAATCATCAATTTAGTGAAATTGAAGATGAATTTATAAAAGGTTCATTATATTTAACAAACTTTCAAATTATTTTTTATGGTTATACAACAAAGAATGAACCATATGTGGTAAGTATATACTTTATAATATATATATTTATATATATATAATATTAATTTAAATTTTTTTTTTTTTAATTTTTTTTTTTTAAAAAAGAAACATTTTTCATTACATACTATTTCAAAATTAACTAAAAATGGTAAAAAGAAACAAGGTGGTGGTGAATTTTCATATAGATTAAATTTCATTTGTAAGGATTATAGAATTCATAGTATTTCATTTGATAAGAGTAATTCAAGTTTAAAAGATGTTAGAGGATGTATTGAACAATATCAAAGTACAAGTCCAACAACATTGTTTTGTTATAATCTTAGACAAGAGTATACTAGATTGGAGTTGGTTGGATTAGGATGGACATTGTATAGTGCACGTGATGAATATGCACGTATGGGTGTACCATCACCAGATTGGAGAGTATCAGATGCAAATTATAACTATTTCATTTGTGATAGTTATCCAGGATTAATGGGTGTTCCAGAATCAATCACTGATGAACAATTGAAAAGTGTTGCACAATTTCGTAGTAAAGGTAGAATACCAGTACTCTCCTATAGACATTGGTCTAATAAATGCTCAATCACTCGTTGTAGTCAGCCAATGGTTGGCATTGGTGGTAATCGTTCAACTGAGGATGAAAATTTATTAAATTCAATTCGTATGACAAGTACTGCTGGTAGTGGTAGTAGTGGAGGTAGCGGAGGTAGCGGTAGTGGTAGTAATAAAGAAAATAATAGTTCAGATAGAACATTGTATATATTAGATTGTAGACCATATGCAAATGCAGTTGGTAATCGTGCAAAAGGTGCAGGATGGGAGATATTAAATAATTATCCAGGTTGTACATTAGAGTTTTTAAATATTGCAAATATTCATTCAATGAGACATTCCCTTTGGAAGATTAAAGATGCAGCAGTATCATCCATTGATAAGGAAGATGGCTGGTTCAATCAATTGGAATCTAGTGGTTGGTTTGGTCATATTAAATTGGTGATTCAAGGTGCAACTAGATTGGCAAAACTAATTCATTTACAACATCACAATGTATTGGTACATTGTAGTGATGGATGGGATAGAACATCACAATTGGTCTCATTGGCTGAACTTTTGCTAGACCCATACTTTAGAACCATTAGAGGCTTTCAAATCCTAATTGAAAAGGAGTGGCTTAGTTTCGGTCATAAATTCGCTCAACGTTGTGGTCAAGTTCATGGTAAAGACGAGAGTGAGCAATCACCCATACTCTACCAATTCATTGAGGCATGCTACCAAATCATTCATCAATTTCCAAGCAAATTCGAATTTAATGCAAACTTTTTGAAAACTATACTTTATCATTCCTACAGTGGCAAATATGGTAACTTTTTATTCAACACAGAGAAAGAGAGAGTGCAAAACCATATCTATGGCAAAACCATCAGTCTTTGGGCAGAGATGGACGGCAATCTAAAAGAGTACATCAACCCTCTCTATCAGCCAACCGGCATAAAGGAGCGTGATGTCATCTTTCCTGATTGCTCCATAAAGAGATTCAAGGTTTGGAAACAGTTATACTTTAATCAATCAGATCTCGAAATTTTCGATCCAGAAGAGAAAATACTTCATCAGGTTTTACATCAACAAATTCAAGATAGAATTGACTCTTTGAAAGAGTTATTCCCTTTGAAACCACGTCGTTCTCATACTGCTTCTTTATCTTTCCAATCATCTCCAATTAGATCCTCCTCAACTATCTCTTTATCCTATAATCATCTTCAAGGTAATAATTCAATCCCTACTAAAACTATCATCGAATTGGATAATAACTTAATCGATGAAGATAATAAATCCAAGAAAAAAGATGAAAAAAAATCTTCCTCAAGATTTTTTGGTAAAAGTAAAAAATAAAACTAAAGTGAAAATAAAATAAAATAAAATTAATGAAAATAATAAGTTTACAAATTATTTTTTTTTTTTTTTTTTTTTTTTTTTTTTTTTTCGCATAAATAATTTCTTTGTTAGAATTAATTCTTTTTATTTGTTGTTAAATAAATTTTTTTATTTTTTTATTTTTATTTTTTATTTTTTTTTTAAAATTGTGAGAAATTGAAAAAAAAAATAATTTAAAAAATGGAAAAAAAATAAAAATGAATGTAATACCATTCTTTTTTTTAAAGTTTAAAAAAAAAAAAATTTCTTTTATTTATTTTCAAATAATTTAAAATTTAAAAAATGATCAAGTATAAATAGAGTAAAAAAAAAAATTATCATTCAAGCAAATGTAAAAAAAAAAAATAAATAACAAATAGAAAAAAAAAAAGTAAATCTAACTCTAACAATTAAAAAGAATTAGATAAAAAGTCAATTGTTTGTTTAAAATAAAATAAAAAATGGTAAAGTTAATAAAAAAAAAACAAATAATAAAAAATAAATAATAAAAAATAAATTAAAATTTAAATCTAACTTTAATAATTTTTTTTTTTATTACTGACTTTTAACACAAAAAATAAAAAAAATTTTCACATTTTTTAATATTAAAAAAAAAAAAAAATTTCAAAAAAAAAAATAAAAAAAATAAAAAAAAAATAAAAAAAATAATTAAAACAGTTTTATTGATTGTAAATTGATTTATTGTAATTCTTTTAATTCATGAAATTGAAAAATGAGGGATTCAACAAATTTATTTATTGTTTGAATTATTTCCGGAGGTTGATTTTCTGGATTTTTACATTCTAATTCCATTTCATGATATTCACGGTGCAGAGAATATGAATTTAGTATTAAATCAAACAAACCACCTAATATAAATAATTTAGTATACGAGTGGGAAGAGCTACCTCTAATTGTAGCATAGTAACGTTTGTCTGTGATGTCTACAAGGTTGTACCAGAAAATATATTGATCATGAATCATTTGGGAACGATTCTGATGAGTACCAATAACTTTTATTTTTAAATCTTGTAGTTCCTTCTTGGAATAATTTTTGTTTTTATCATATATCCCACCATCTTGAGTGCTATCCAATGGTTCTAATATTTTTTTAATTTTGTCGTTTTTGTTAAGATTGTTGTTTTCTTTTTTGTATTTATCATTATATATTTGAGCTATGTGTTCAGCTGATAATTTCTTCAACATTTGTTCGTTCCAAAAAGGACCACATGGTGGTTTTACAAAGTTAGTTTTATATTTGCCATTTAATATTTCCAATGTTGTCCCATGCAGTGTCTCACCAACAAAAATTAGTTCTAATTCTTTTTTTGAAAAACGAAATAAATTTCCAATAGTTGCAAATTGTTCTATATTTAGATTATTATTAATTTCCACATATGGGTTTGAATATCTTGAATATAGATTTGTTGCAATGCAATTGATATGACCAGCGGTATTTTTGGTATACTCGTACAATAGTCCTGTGCTTTCATCATAAAAAAGGAATGTTTTATGTATGGTTAATAAAGGTTTGACGAATATTTTAATTTCTTGAGGAACAGTCACGCCACTCTTCCTTGTTGAGGATAAAATACGACATTTCAATTCATCTAAACATTCTTTATTATTTACTAATGCAAAGGCACTATCGCAACATACGATTAAGTTATTCCTTGGATCCTCCCAATTATATTTTGAATGTAAATTATCCAAAAGGGTTTTTAATGAATTGAAAGGAGATTGACAGTTTTCTGGTGTTCTTGGACCATAACTAATTACATATGGACAATTACTAATATTCAATTTGGTTGTTAGACTATATGCTTCAATTCCGACTGAATGGGGTTTGCTATCATTATTAATCAATATATGATCTTTAATAGCATCTTTCCCATAATATGCGTATATTGTTTCATCACAATTGAGAACGTTACCAATATTAATATATTTCAATGCACTGTTCATAAATATTTCACAATATTCTTCAAATCTATGACTTTTCATATCCAAAACATTATGTACTGCTGAATATCTATTGTGATCCATCATTTTTAAATTAATTAATTCAGGTGGTATCTTATCATTGTTTTTATTTGAATAAATATTTTTTAAATAATCAGTTATAAATTTCCAGAATGTAATATCGGTTAAATCATTTAATCTTGAAATATCCTTCCCTTTATCTAATTTTTTTCTCCCTCTCATGTCTAAGATTTGTATTAATTAATGAAATTAAAAATTTTGATAAATCTTCATTTAATAACAATTTAAAAAAAAATAATTCATTATAAACCTGACCATTATTTTCACTTTCAATCTTTTCTCTATTTATTGATGATTTTCTTGGTGTAGTGTTTTCAACAATTTCGCTATAATTAATTGGTCTAACTTTATTATTAAAAATCCAAAATAATTTTTCAGCTTCCCTTTTTTAAAAAAATAAAAAATAATACAACAAATTATATAAAAAATTGAAAATGTTATTTAATGAAAAATAAATTTAATAATTATAAATTTTAAAAAACAAAAAAGATCACAAATTAACATACTCATTTCTCATTTTTTGATCAATTTGGGCATTTGTAATTATTGTTTTTGAAATATTACTTTCTTTGTTTATTTTTTCTGATTTTTTTGTCATTTTATTTATAGAATGGTTAAATGTTCAATAAAAAAAAAAAAAAAAAAAAAAATACACACTTTCATTTTAATATTTGTTTTCAAAAATAAATATCTGAATTTTTATTAATTTTTTTTTTTTTTTTTAATTTTTTAAGGCGTAAAAAAATGTGAAAAATTTTTTTATTTTTTGTGTTAAAAGTCAATTAATAAATTAGTTTTTTTCCAAATAAAATGGTTTACATTCAATTTTAATCTAGATAATAATAATAATAATAATATATGAATCAATACCAATCAAATGATAGAGAAAGGAAAGATTAATCTATGCACTATATCATAAAGAAAGGTTGATCACCATCATATTAAAATTTTATTTCTAAAGTAATAAAATGAATCAATACTAATCAAATGCCAGAGAAGGAAAGATTTATCTATGCACCTTGGCATTTTAAAAGAAGATAATATCATTTTTAAATAAAAAAAATTAAAAAACAAAAAATTAAAAATAAAATAAAAAAAAGGTTTAATAAAATAAAAATATATATTTATAGATTTTTTTTCATTATTTTTAGGTCACTATTATTTTTTATAAAAAAAAAAAAAAAATTGTCTTGATTTATTTGTGGTGAAAATAAATAAATTTAAATATTATTTATTAGATTTAAATTGATTATTAAATAATATCATTATCATCATCATTATCATTATCATCACTATTTTTACTATTATCACCACCAAAATAATAATCATCTTCACCATCTTCATCTTTATTGGTGGTGGTTTCTCAGAAAATCTTCCCATACTATTTCTTATATAGGAAAAAAAAAAAAAAACAACCAAATTATTTGATTTTATTTAAAATGGTTTTTATAAAAAAAAATATACCAATTCAGCTATTTTTTTATATTTCCCCACTTTGAAAAAAAAAAAACAATTACAAAAATGAATTAAAAATAAAATTTTGATTAAAAAAAAAATTAAAAAAACAAAATGTTTACATTCATTTTTTATATAATTTATATCATTTTGTGTATTTTTATATACTGAAATAATAATAATAAAAATAAATAAAACCAAGTCATTGTTTAAAAAAAAAAAAAAAAAAAAAAAAATTGAAATTTTTTTTTTTTTTTTTTTTTTTTTTTTTTTCCTTTTTTTATTTTTTATTTTATTTTTCCTTTTTTTATATAAGATCGGAACATTTAAAATAAAATAAAAAAATAAAAAAAATAAAAATTTTTAAAAATATTAAGTAATTTTAAAGAAATTTTTAAATTTACCACACCCCAATTAATACCTTTTTAGTAAAGTGTTTTAAAAATGTGTTTTGTAAATTTTTTTTATTATTTTTTTTAATTAATTTTAATTTTATAGTCACTATTGTTAATTTTTGTTTTTTTTTTATATTTTTTCTTTTCCCTTCCCAAAAAAATTGTGTTTTTATTTTTAATATATGTAAAAAAAAAAAAAAAAAAAAAAATTAATAAAAAATAAAAAATAAAAAATAAAAAATAAAAAAATAAAACCTTCTTTTATAATATAATAACTTTATTAATAATGATATTTTAAAAAAATGGAAAGTAGTAAATTTGTTAAAATTATATGGGTTTTTGGTATTTGGATTTTGGTATTCACTTTTTTAATAATATACAATAATTACGATTATAAATCAACTTTTGGAATCAATAAATTCGAAAAACGAAGTTTAAAAACAATAAATCAAATTAATAACAAAGAAAACGGGGATGACAAAAAATTATCTGTATTTTTAATACCTCATTCTCATTGCGATGGTGGTTGGTTACAAGATTATGATGTTTGTATTAAATATATAAATTTTAATAAATTATTTCTTTTTTTTAAAATTTTTTAACATATTTTTTTTTTTTTTTTTTGATAGGGATATTATTATAATATTGTTCAATATATTTTATCTGGTGTTGTTAATGAATTAAATTTAGATAAAGAAAAGAAATTTAATTGGGTAGAAATGTAACGTTTCATTAAATATTTTTACTTTTTTTTTTTTTTTTTTTTTTTCATTTTCCCACTAACCACCTTTTTCATTTTTTTTTTTTTTTTTTTCATTTTTTTATTTTATATTTCACACACAGTGGATTTTTTAGTAGGTGGTGGAATGACCAAAATGAAATTCAAAAAGAAATTGTTAGAAATTTAATAAATAATAAACAATTATCATTTATTAGTGGTGGATGGGTACAAAATGATGAAGCAACAGCAACAATTGATGATGTTATAACACAAATGACACAAGGCCATCAATGGTTAAAAGATACACTTAACTATACAGTAGAGTATGCATGGCAAATCGATCCATTTGGATATTCATCATCAACACCAACCATTTTTTCAAGTATGGGTATAAAAGGATTAGTTATTAATCGTGTTTCAAATGATGTTAAATCTTATATGAAATCAGTCAAAGAAATGGAATTCATATGGAAAGGTTCAGAATCATTAGGAGAACAATCACAAATGTTAGTTTCCACATTAAATATCCATTATGATTATCCAAAACATATTGACCCAAAGAAAGATTTTTCATTAAATGATCGTATCAAAGGATTCACTAAATATCTCAATGATTTATCAAAAACTAGAGAGTCAAACATACTAATGATTCCATTAGGTGATGATTTCAGATATTCAAATGCAAAAACTGAATTTTCAGTTTCAAAAGAGTGGGTAAAAGCTTTACAAGATAATAAAGAATATTACAATATCAAAGAAATTAAATATGCAACTTTAGATGAATATTTCATTGCTTTGGAGGATAGTTTCTTGAGAAATAATAAATTTGGTAAAAGTAGAAAACAAAATGTTTACACTGAAACTTTTAGTGATGGTGATGATGAGGTATCAGCATTGTCATTATATAATAAAGATTTCTTTCCATATTCAACTGGTAATTTAGAATATTGGACAGGATATTATACAACAAGACCATTGTTAAAAAGATTGATTAGAGAATCAAGTCTTTTACAAAAATCATCAGATATATTATACACTTTAGCAATTGGCGAAAATTCAAATAATCAAATCGATATTAATAATTTACAAACGTTATCAAATCAATTAAATGAAAATAGAAATACAATAGCATTGGTTCAACATCATGATATTGTTACAGGTACTTCAAGATCATTTGTTTTAAATGATAATTTCCAAAGATTACAAAAATCAAGAATTTCAAATTATAATATCATTTCAAATTCTTTAGAATATTTATTAAATAAAAGTAATAACAAAACAAATAATAATAATAATAATAATAATAAAAATAATAATAATAATAATAATAATAATAATAATAATAATAATAATCTTAAAAATACAAATAGTATTAGTACAACAGGTAGTAGCAGTAGTAGTGGTAGTGGTAGTAGTAATAATAATAATAATACTGTAAATAAAAGTGAACCATTCAATTTTGAAAATGCAATAGATTTATCAAATGAATCAAATAATCAATATTCATTAGTATTCCACAATACATTAGGTTGGGAAGTTAACCAACATGTTTCATTTAGAATAAAAGTTAATAAAAATGATAATCAATTATTAGAATCAATTCAATTGGTTGAAGCTATATCAAATAAAACAATTCAAATTCAAATAATACCAATTCAAGATGATTCAAATTGTCAATCAATTGAAAATAATTATATTGTATTTGCAATTATTAATTTACCACCATTAGGTTTAAATACTTATTATTTAAGTATTGCTAATAGCGAAGATTCAAAATCAAATTTCACCTATTTATCAAAACCAAAATTATTGAAAAAAGGAAATGAAATTAATTTTAATAATAATAGATTCAAAGTAGAATTCGAATCAAATGGTTTAATAAGTAAAATAACTGATAAAAATTCAAATGAAATTAAAACAATCGAACAAACATTCCATCAATATTCAACTAAAAAGAGTGGTCCATACATTTTCAATGTTAAAGGTGGTAAAAAACACGGATTCTTAGAGAACCCTGATAAATTCATCTACCACGATGGCCCATTAGTATCTCAATTAACAATGTTATATGGTGTAGATGATTATTGTAATGTAACATCGATTGTAGTTCAAAGAATTTATAAAAATAATAATGAAATCAATAATAGTAATAGCAAATCATTAATCACAGAGAATTACATTGAAACTGGTTATTCAATTAACGGTGATATGAATAGAGAAACAACAATCAATTATAAAGTAAAAGATCTTGAAAATGATGATATATTTTATACTGATAATGGTTTAGAATCTAGAAAAAGAATTTACAATCATGATAGAAGCGTCAATCAAAATTATTACCCAGTTTTAGGTTATATAAAATTAAAAGAAACCTCAGAAAATAATAATCATCAATATACAGTTTATGTAGATAGGTCAGTTGGCGCAACATCACCATCAGATGGCGAAATGGAAATTATGATTCATAGAACTATGGATACTGATGATTGGAAAGGAGTAAATTGGCCAAGTAAAGACATTGGAAGAAGTGATGCTAAATTATACTTTAATATGGATTTGGTTAATAATCAATTACAAAATGAAAAAAGAATAAGTTTACATATTACAAATCAACCAATTATGTTTGTCAAAAAACACAATAATCAAACTGGTTATTTATTAAAATATTCACCATTATCAAATCAATTACCTTCAAATATTCATTTACAATCATTATTAACATTAAAAAACAATACAGTCGGTTTAAGATTATTCAATATTCATGAAGTTGATTCAAATACTCAATCTACTACTGATACCGATAAATCAACATTATTTAACGAATTAGAAATATCAAACTTTATTGAAACTGGTTTATCTTTTTTAAAATTAACAAAAAATAATTTAATTGATAGTATGTACAATATTATATATATATATTTAGAATTTAACTAACTTTTTTTTTTTTTTAAAAAAAATTAATAAAATAATAATTAGAATTTTCAACAAGAATAAATAAAAAATTTCCAATCAAATGTGGTGAATCAGAATATTCATTTATAAATGAAAAACCATCATCAATTATTTTCTCAAATAATGGAACAAATAATATTATTGATGGTGAGAATAAAGGTGAAAACAACAAAACAATTGAAACTATTCAAATTAAACCTCATGAAATTAAATCATTTACTTTTAATTTTAATTTCCAATTAGATCAAATCATACCTAATAATAATAATAATAATAATAAGTATGCTATAAATAAAGAATTGAATAATGAATATATTGAACAATCAATTGAAAATCAGAGATATGAATATGATTTTTCATTTTTCCCAATCAAGCCAACATTTTATGATGACAGAGGAAAATATAATAGACCAAACCATTTAGCATTAATACTTTCATTGTCAATAGGAATTCCAGCTGGTATTTTAATAATAGTTATAGCCTTGGTTGTTACTTATAAAAAGAGAAAAAATAGAAAAACTTTAACATCTTCAAATTCTTCATCAAATTTAATTCAACAAGAAGACCAAACTGATTATTCTCCTTAAAAATAATAATAATTTAAAAATAAAAATAAAAAAATAAAAAAACAATCAAAATAAAAATAAAAATCAAAAAATAAAATAAAATAAAATAAAAAAATGTAAAATAAGCTAAAAATAAAAATAAAAAAAAAAAAAAACAAAAAATATTTTTTATCTTCATATATTCCAGCGGTTGTAAACCATCCAAAATATTGAGTTTTTTAAAAAATGAAAAAAAAGGTTGTAAAAAAAAAAATTTCTTGAAAGTCCAAGATATTTTCCTGTGGATATTAAGGTTTTTTTTTTTTTAATTTTATTTTTATTATTTTTAATTTAAAATTTTTTTTTTTTTTACAATTAAATTCTCTACGAATATTTCCTCACCCAATCTAAAACATAAAAACCTCAAAAGGTAGGAAATCAATTCACTTACTTTTGTCTGATAGTCTGAATTTTTAGGAATTTTGTTTTTTTTATGACGTTTTTTTACTTTTTGAAACATCACAATTTTTTTTTTTTTGCTATATGACGATATTTTCCAAAAAATTAAATTTTTTTTTATTTTGGTGTTGTTTTTTTTTTATTTTCGTGTAATTTTTTTTTTTATATTATATTTTTTAATACTTTTTTTTTTTCTTGGTGTTTTTTATGTCAATGATTTTTTTTTATTTTGAAATCCAAAAATAAATGTTAAAAATAAAAGAAATGAATAAAACCAAATTAATTAAAATTATATTTGTTATTGGAGTATGGATTTTGTTATCAACTTTTATTATCAATATTTATAATGAAAATTTTGAAATAGTAAATTATAATAATAATTCTCAAAGTTTAAAAAAGATATTCCAATTAAATGGAGATTTAAAAGATGAAAAATTATCTATATTTTTAATACCCCATTCTCATTGTGATAGTGGTTGGTTACAAGATTATGACGTTTGTATTGAGTTTTTTTTAGTTTTAATTATTAGTCATTTTTTTATTTTCTTTTCTAACAATTATTTTAAATACAGTGGTATTATAATCATGTTGTTCAATATATTTTATCAGGTATTGTGAATGAATTAAATTTAGATAAAGAAAAGAAATTTAATTGGGTAGAAATGTATGGTTTTTATATTTTCCAACTTCTTTATTATTATTATTATTTTTTTTTTATTTATTCCCACTAACCACCCTTTTTCTTTTTTTTATTTTTCCATTTTTTTTTTTATTCCTTTTTTTTATATTTTACACACTCACAGTGGATTTTTTAGTAGGTGGTGGAATGACCGAAATGAAAATCAAAGAGAAATTGTTAGAAATTTAATAAATAATAAACAACTATCATTTATTAGTGGTGGATGGGTACAAAATGATGAAGCAACAGCAACAATTGATGATGTTATAACACAAATGACACAAGGCCATCAATGGTTAAAAGATACACTTAACTATACAATAGAATATGCATGGCAAATCGATCCATTTGGATATTCATCATCAACACCAACCATTTTTTCAAGTATGGGTATAAAAGGATTAATTATTAATCGTGTTTCAGATGATGTTAAATCTTATATGAAATCAGCCAAAGAAATGGAATTCATATGGAAAGGTTCAGAATCATTAGGAGAACAATCACAAATGTTAGTTTCCACATTAAATGTTCATTATGATTATCCAAAGCATATTGACCCAAAGAAAGATTTTTCATTAGAAGAGCGTGTTAAAGGATTCACTAAATATATTAAAGATTTATCAAATACCAGAGAATCAAGCATACTAATGATTCCATTGGGTGATGATTTCAGATATTCAAATGCAAAAAATGAATTTTCAGTTTCAAAAGAATGGTTAAAAGTTATTCAAGATAATAAAGAAAAGTATAATATAAAAGAAATTAAATATGCAACAATAGATGAATATTTCATTGCTTTAGAGGACGAATTTATGAATAAACTTGGTAAAACTGTAGAGGAGAATTTAAAGACAGGTTTTTCATCAACATTATCATTATATAATAAAGATTTCTTTCCATATTCAACTGGTGATTTAGAATATTGGACAGGATATTATACAACAAGACCATTGTTAAAAAGATTGATTAGAGAATCAAGTCTTTTACAAAAATCATCAGATATATTATACACTTTAGCAATTGGCGAAAATTCAAATAATCAAATCGATATTAATAATTTACAAACGTTATCAAATCAATTAAATGAAAATAGAAATACAATAGCATTGGTTCAACATCATGATATTGTTACAGGTACTTCAAGATCATTTGTTTTAAATGATAATTTCCAAAGATTACAAAAATCAAGAATTTCAAATTATAATATCATTTCAAATTCTTTAGAATATTTATTAAATAAAGATAATAATAATAATGAAAATACAGACAGTACAAATGAACCATTCAATTTTGAAAATGTAATAGATTTATCAAATGAAATAAATAATCAATATTCATTAGTATTCCACAATACATTAGGTTGGGAAGTTAACCAACATGTTTCATTTAGAATAAAAGTTAATAAAAATGATAATCAATTATTAGAATCAATTCAATTGGTTGAAGCTATATCAAATAAAACAATTCAAATTCAAATAATACCAATTCAAGATGATTCAAATTGTCAATCAATTGAAAATAATTATATTGTATTTGCAATTATTAATTTACCACCATTAGGTTTAAATACTTATTATCTAAGTATTTCTAGTAATGAAGATTCAAAACCAAATACCATTTTATCAAAACCAAAACTATTGAAAAAAGGAAATGAAATTAATTTTAATAATAATAGATTCAAAGTAGAATTCGAATCAAATGGTTTAATAAGTAAAATAACTGATAAAAATTCAAATGAAATTAAAACAATCGAACAAACATTCCATCAATATTCAACTAAAAAGAGTGGTCCATACATTTTCAATGTTAAAGGTGGTAAAAAACACGGATTCTTAGAGAACCCTGATAAATTCATCTACCACGATGGCCCATTAGTATCTCAATTAACAATGTTATATGGTGTAGATGATGGTTGCAATGTAACATCGATTGTAGTTCAAAGAATTTATAAAAACAATGAAATCGATAATAGTAATAGCAAATCATTAATCACAGAGAATTACATTGAAACTGGTTATTCAATTAACGGTGATATGAATAGAGAAACAACAATCAATTATAAAGTAAAAGATCTTGAAAATGATGATATATTTTATACTGATAATGGTTTAGAATCTAGAAAAAGAATTTACAATCATGATAGAACTGTCAATCAAAATTATTACCCAGTTTTAGGTTATATAAAATTAAAAGAAACCTCAGAAAATAATAATCATCAATATACAGTTTATGTAGATAGATCAGTTGGCGCAACATCACCATCAGATGGCGAAATGGAAATTATGATTCATAGAACTATGGATACTGATGATTGGAAAGGAGTAAATTGGCCAAGTAAAGATATTGGAAGAAGTGATGCTAAATTATACTTTAATATGGATTTGGTTAATAATCAATTACAAAATGAAAAAAGAATAAGTTTACATATTACAAATCAACCAATTATGTTTGTCAAAAAACACAATAATCAAACTGGTTATTTATTAAAATATTCACCATTATCAAATCAATTACCTTCAAATATTCATTTACAATCATTATTAACATTAAAAAACAATACAGTCGGTTTAAGATTATTCAATATTCATGAAGTTGATTCAAATACTCAATCTACTACTGATACCGATAAATCAACATTATTTAACGAATTAGAAATATCAAACTTTATTGAAACTGGTTTATCTTTTTTAAAATTAACAAAAAATAATTTAATTGATAGTATGTACATTATAAAATTATTATTTTCTATTTATTAGAATTTTTACTAACTTTTTTTTTAAAAAAAAATAAAATAAAATAATAATTAGAATATTCAACAAGAATAAATAAAAAATTCCCAGTCAAATGTGGTGAATCAGAATATTCATTTATAAATGAAAAACCATCATCAATTATTTTCTCAAATAATGGAACAAATAATATTATTGATGGTGAGAATAAAGGTGAAAACAACAAAACAATTGAAACTATTCAAATTAAACCTCATGAAATTAAATCATTTACTTTTAATTTTAATTTCCAATTAGATCAAATCATACCTAATAATAATAATTATGCTATAAATAAAGAATTGAATAATGAATATATTGAACAATCAATTGAAAATCAGAGATATGAATATGATTTTTCATTTTTCCCAATCAAGCCAACATTTTATGATGACAGAGGAAAATATAATAGACCAAACCATTTAGCATTAATACTTTCATTGTCAATAGGAACTCCAGCTGGTATTTTAATAATAGTTATAGCCTTGGTTGTTATTTATAAAAAGAGAAAAAATAGAAAAACTTTAACATCTTCATATTCTTTATTAAATTTAATTCTAAAAGATCGAGCCGATTCTTCTCCTTAATAATAATAATTTTAAAATAAAAAGTTATTAATTAAAATTTCTTTTTATTTGATAGAAATTATTTCTTGTAACAATTCAATACTAAAACTTTACAGACTTTTTTTTTTTTTTTTTTTTTTTTTTGAAAAACTCTAAAATAAATAAAATAAAATAAAATAAAATAAAATTAAATAAAATAAAATAAAATACAATAAATAAAAAAAAAAAAAAAATTACGTAACGACAAATGTCTGAAAAAACAATAGATTATACACATTGTTGTAATATTAATTAATTTTAATAAAATAAAATAAAAAACAAATTTATATTGAAAAAAAAACCAATTAAATTTTAGTATTTTTTTAAAATTTAATGATATTTTCTTATTTAAAATAATATTTTCATTTGAATTCATTTTAGACACCATGTGTCAAACCAAATAAAAAATATATGTAATTTTACGATTTGTGGTTTCAAATCCCACAAAAAAATATTCATATTTTAATAAAGTGGTGGTGGGGTTATTTTTATCTTTTTTTTTTTTTTTTTTTCAACAATTTTTTTTTTTTCTTTTTTTTTTAGATGATTTAAAAATTAATAAAATATATATTATTAAAATTAAAATTTATTATAGGATTATGGTACTCCAACTGGTGATCCAACCGAGGTAGAATCTGTTTCAATGGTTTTTAAAGATCATCATTCAAAATCAAATCCATTAAGAATTGGTTCAGTTAAAACCAACATTGGCCATATGGAAGCAGCAAGTGGTGTTGGTTCATTTATTAAAGTTTGTTTAAGTTTAAAATATAAAAAATTCATTCCAAACATTCATTTTGAAAGAATCAATCCAAAAATTAAAATTGATGAATGGAATTTAAAAGTTCAAACAGAATTAGAAGATTTTCCAAACAATTTAAAAATACCAGTTGCAATTGGAATTAATAATTTTGGTATGTCTGGATCATATGTTCATTTAATTTTAGAAGAACCTCCAAGATTTATTGAAAAAGATAAAAAGTGAAAATGTGAAAGAAATTATTTAATCCCATTTTCATCAAATTCAATAAATTCTTTAGATAGATATTTAAATACAATTAAAGAAAATATTGGTTCATGTTCTGGAAAAATGAAATTTAAAGATTTTGTTAAAAAGCATTGTTTATCAAAAACAATATTTTCTGGTGCTCGTAATATTGTATCGGTAAATAATTGGAATGATTTAAATGAAATTGAAAAATCAATAACTTTATCTCCATCAACAATTTCAGATTTCAAAACCAGTTAAACAAACATCAATCATATTTGTTTTTGCAGGACCTCAATATATTGGTATGCATAATGAATTATATGAAAATAATGAATTATATAGAAACACATTAATAAAAGTTGATAAAATGTTACCAAATCATTTTAAATATTCTGTATTCCAACATGTTAATTCATTATCAGCAAATAGTATTGAAATTAATAACCAATAAATGCACAATCATATCTCTTTTTTTTACAAATTTCAATAGTTGAATTATATTAAAGTTGGGGTATTGAACCATCAATTATTTTAGGTCATTCCTTTGGTGAAGTTGCAGCCGCATATTGCTCAAATATTATTGATTTGGAAACTGCATGCACCATTTCTTACTATAGAGCAATGCTTCAAAATAAAACTGTAGGATGGGTAGAATGTTATCAATTGGTTTAAGAGAAAAGGAATCAATAAATATTCAAATAGTTATCCGAATTTAGAAATTTCATGTTTTAATTCTGAAGATTCAATCGTAGTTTCAGGTGATGAAAATGAATTAAAATCATTGTCAACTATTTTACAAAATAATAATATATTCTCTTCATTATTAAGTTCACTCACTGCATTCCATTCATCAAAACAAGAAATTATTAAAGATGGTTTCTATAACCCAGATTTAATAAATATGAAATATGCAAATAAACCAATGAAGGTATTATTCTCAACTCATTATGGTGATCAATTAACTGAAAAATCACAAATGAATGTTGATTACATTTATAATTATATTAGAAATCCTGTACAATTCAATAAGGCAATTAAATCAATATTTGAATATTTAGATAACCAACAAGATTCATCATTTAAAAACCCAGTTATTATTGAGATAGCACCAACTCCAACATTAGCATATTATATTAAAAAATCAATCCCATCAGATAAAAATTTGAAACCATTAATTTTGACAAGTTTAAATAAGAAGATGTCTTCTCAAATTGATTCTTTTAATTCAACAATCATGTCGTTGAATAGATTTGGTTTAAATTTAAATTTTGAAAGTCAATTTAATCAAAAAGAACTAAATGATAAATTCTATAAGGATTCAACATCATCGCTACCAAGATATCAATGGGATGATGAAATCCATTGGTCATATCCATTAAAAAGTAAAAAGAAAATTTTAGAAGGTCCATCAGTTGATATTTAAGGTAGAAAATCAATAAATGGTGTCGAAACTTATCATTCAATAATTGATACATCAAATAAAATGTATAAATTTTTAAATGATCATAGAGTTAAAGGAAAAGTTTTATTCCCAGGAAGTGGATACATTGATAATATATCGAACATTTTCAAACGAAAAGATATATTAATTCATAATTTAAAAAATTACCAGTTTTTATCACTGAAGGAAATAGATATAAATTACAAACAAATTTATTCCCAAGTTCAAAAAATAAATACAAAGTTGAATTTTATTTTAGAACTGATTTAACAACGAGAGCATTATTACCACAAGAAATTTTTGCAAAAAGAAATATCTATAATCCACCTTTAGGTTTGGAATGTTCTGGTATCATAACAAAAGTTGGTTCTAAAGTTACCAAATTTAAATTAAACGAGCAAGTAGCCAGTTTAATTCCACATTCGTTTAGTTCGTTCATAAACCAACCAATATATCATTTGTTGAACCAGCATCAATTCCAATGGTATATATGAGTTCATATTATTCACTATATCATTTAGGTAGATTGGAAAAGGATGAATCAGTATTAATCCATTCGGCATGTGGCGGTGTTGGTTTGGCTGCATTGAAATTATTAAAATCTAAAGAACATTGTGGTAATGTTTTTGTAACAATTGGTGGATCAAAAGAAAAGAAACAATATCTATTAGAAAATTATGGTGATATTATTACAAAAATACTTTCAACTGAAACAAGTTCACTATCAAAAAGGTTTAGTGATAGAATTAAAGAAATTAATGGAAAGGGTGTTGATTTGATTTTAGATACTTTATCAGTTGAATTTTTGAAATATAATTTTGATGCATTGAGTGAAATTGGAAGAATTTCATGTTTATCAATGACTCAATTAATTGATAATGATAATGTTGATTTAAATAATTTCAAATTTAATGTTGGTTATAATACAATAGATATTGAAAGAGTTTGTAAACATAATCCAAGAATTACTAATATTTTATCAGAATAATTTAGAGATATTGGCAATAGTAAATTAGAAATGATCCCAATTTCAGAATTTTATGTCGAAAAAACAAAAAAAGCAATTTATTATGTTAATGATAGAAAACACATTGGTAAAATTGTTGTTGATTTCCAAAACTTTGATCAATTTATTTCAAACTCTACAATTAATAAGACCATTATCAAAACAAATTATGAAATTAATTCATTACCATCAACTTTATTAATTACTGGTCAAACTAGTATTTCACCAATTATTACAAAATGGATTATTAATCATGCACCAAAACATTTAAAAGATATTATAATAATTTCAAAATCAAGTTGTAAATGGGAAGTTAAAAAACTAATAAACCAAAATAGAAATTCAAACTATGATGATTTAAATAATTCAATCAATACATTCTACAATAATAATAAAAATGTTGAACCAGTTGCATCAATTATTCATTTGGCAACAATTTATGAATATTGATTCACCAATATTAGATATTGATAAGAATCATTTAGATAGAACATATGATCCAAAAGTTGTTGGAGCATATAATCTATATAAATTATCATTACCTATGATAATAGTAAAAAATATCTATATTAATTAATATAGATATTTTTTACTATTATCATAGGTTTTTTTTTTTTTTATTTGTTTGCTTAAATTTTTTTATTTTTTTTTTTTTTATTTATTTATTTTTTAATTATTATTTAATTTTTATTTTGAATTGGTTGTTGAAGTGACATTTCAACAATACCTTGAACTTGGAAAAATGGATTTGAAAGTAAATTTTCATTATTGTTATCTCTTGCTTTTTGAAGTAAACGAGTCAAGATAGAACGATATTGTTCGGGTGAATCATTTTCCAATTGGGTCAATAAAAAGTAACTTGAATGGTAAGCGATTGGAGTTGAAAGATCCGATAATAGATTCTTAAAAAATCCAATACCACCAACTTTTAATAAATCTTCACTATCTTTACAACGTTGAATTAGAATGTGTAACAAGAATAGTCTTTGCTCTTTAGTATTTTCACTGTGTTGAATATTGTTGAATAGATACTGAATGATATTGATATTAAATAATTTCAAAAGTGATAGGGATACCACGAATTGATTCGTTAAAAACAATGAATAATTTGTATCTGGTACCGACTCTTTCGATCTTAATAAACCTGTACCTGCTCTCTTGTAAATCATATCAAATAAAATATCAACTATATACATAAGATTGTTTTCTGATTTTTCACCTTGAGAAATTAATCTTGTAAATCTTTCATTAAACATATCAAATATTTCACTTGTTTTAGTTTCATTTATTGACAACTATAGTTGATATATAATAAAATATTTAATTAATACTTTTTAATTTAAATTTTTTTTTTTTTTTTTTTTTTTTTTTTTTTTAAAAAACTTACTCTAAATTTTGATAATAATAATAATCTTTCAGTTATTGAAATATAAATTCTTCTTAATCTTGTACTTAAATTTGAAGCCAATTGAAAGTAAATATTAATGGAGAAATTAAAATGTGAATAATTTTCATCTTTATCAATTAAAACTCTCTTTAAGAGTAAGAATAACCAATTTTCAGCGTTGAATAATGATTGTTCATCATCTTCATTTGATAAGGAATCAGTGAGAATTTGTTGATATTTCTCTGGTATCTCTTGACAATCGATTATTAATCTTTCGAAATTTGAATCAACACTTTGATAACGAGTTGCAAATTCTTCAAGTTTCATTGTGAACTTTATGATTAAATCTTCGTAACTATAGGAGGAATCATGTTTAGCCTCTTCAGAAGTGTAGAGAAAAAACTTTGAAATAAAACCATGTTCTGGTATACATTTGAAAATTTGAGTGAAATAATGAGAGGCATCAGATCTTCTAAAGAGTTCTAATAGCAATGGTGATTCATTTACAATTTGAGCTTCAACAATGGTTTGAGTCTTTAAAGCTGTATGAAGGACATAATCAAATATAATTACAAATAGGTTATTCTTTGCTTCGCTTGATCTAACGGTAGTATATAACTGTAGTATGAATTGAATACCACCAACTGCATTAAATTCTTCTTCATTTAAAAACAATAGATTATTTTGATTGTTTATATGATTACCCATTGGGTCTTTGTAAAGAAAAGTAGCCAACATTCTAATTAATACTCTTCTAACGCTATCACTCATTAGATCTTGAATATTTGATAAGAAAGCTGCAATCATTTGAGAATTCAATTGGAACAATTTATCCTTTAGAACTACACCTTCTTCTGTTATAAAAAACAATACACAACTTAATGATTCTGACCAAGTTCTTTCATCTTTTTCTTTATTATCAACTAAATATTGAATCATTTCAATTACTATTCTAAATATTGACTCGTGTAATTCTTGTATCATTGATAAATTATTATTATGTTGTTGACTATTTGAGTGGTGGTGGTGGTGTTGTTGTTGTTGTTGATGATCTTCTAATCTTAATTCTGAATATAGATTAATATGAATTGATAAATTGAATAAAATATTAAAAGTATGAGCACGAGTATCTCTATTTACACTTGAAATGAATTGATGAAAGTAATTTGAAATCAATTTCTCTGAACTTTGAACGACTAAACCGTCACGACAATAAATATCCAAAATGATCTTTATAAATATTTTGGTTGCAATTGATCTATCTTGTGGTGTTGCAGGATTAATGATAACTCTAACCACTTGAGTTATCTCTTGTTCAGTGATTTTCAATGGCTCTTGATCCTTATAGTATTTATATTGAAATAATGCTGGTTTTCTTCTTCGAAATGTATAAATGGTTTGATCTTTCTTTTCCGCTTTCTTTTTAGATTCTCTAACTATATTTATTCTTGAATGATTTTGTGAATCATCTGGACATTTAAATATATCCTTATTAACTGCTTTTGGACTATTCTCATTTTGACTATTTAGTCCACCAAATGGTGAATATGTTAATAAACTTTGTGCTTCTAGAAAATTATTATTAAAAGAAAAAAAAATGTTAGGTATATTTTAAAATATAAATGAATTAATAAATTAAACTACATACTAATTTGAGATTTTGAAGAAGCTTTAATAGACATTAAATCTCTTATAAAGCCATCAACTAAAAAGTTAGGTGAACCACTACTTGAAACTGAACTTGTACTTTCTTTTAATATATTACTATTTGATCCTCCAAGCTGATTTGAACTATTACTTAATCCATTATTATTCTGATGTCCAACAATACTTAAATTTGACCCAGTTAATATAGAATTTTGTTGTTGTTCAATATTATTATTATTATTATTATTATTATTATTATTATTATTATTATTATTACTACTATTGCTATTTATATTTGATACATGATTATTATTTTTTGATGATATTACAGATGATACTAATGTTTCATTATTACTATTATTACTATTAATGGACGCAGATATATTACTATTATTATTGTTATTGTTATTATTATTATTATTATTACTATTACTATTGCTATTACTATTATTATTATTATTATTATTATTATTATTATTATTATTATTATTATTAAGATGTGACGATAAAGTCGGAGATAAATGATTTTGATTTTGATTTTGATTTTGATTATTAATATGATTTTGATTATTATTTTGACTATTACTTAAAAGGGTATTTTTTAAAGGTGATTCATTTTGTGAAACTGGTGATGATGATGATGAGGATGAATTGGATGATGTAGTTGATGATATTGATGTTGCTAACATATTACTTAGATCTAATGATGAACGTTGAAATGAAAAATCATCTCTATTGGTAACCTGTGAATTTGACGCTGAATGACTTCTATACCTTAAAAATCCAATACTTCCACTATTTGTTTTTTTATGACCACTGCTTTTAATAAATAAAAATAAAATTTTTAAAAATATATAAGTAAAATATTTTTTTTTTTTTTTTTTGAAGATTTTATAAATATAAAAAATACCTATGCTCAATACCATGACTATTATTTAAACTATTATTATTTATATTATTATTATTTAAAACCAAAGTTTTCTTTATGTGATCATAACTTGGGTTTTGTTTAACTTGGTTAGCAATGAGTGCTCTTATATATGTAATTGTTTTTTGAACCAATAAACCACAAGTAGGCGAAAGTAATAAGAAAAAACTATCCAAATCTAGTAATATCTGACATGAAGGTGGATGTATTGCTATATTATTCTTTATTAATTTTAATATTCTTGATAACACCTGTTCATAATTTGATCTTTCATTTCTAATTCTTTCTATTAAATTTATATAAACTAATTATATGTGGTGTGTGTGTGTGTATGTGTGTATGTATGTGTGGTGTTAAAATTTTAGAGTTGAAAAAATTAATTCAATATATTAATATATAATAATTTATAATATAGAGAATAAATGATTATTATTAGTAATTGTATAAACATACCTAAATCTACAGTATTTGGATCATCCAAATATTTATTTAGTGCAAAAGATGCCTCTGCACTTGGCATTGTACCATCGGGTATACTGTTTTGTTGAACAACATTCCTAATGATTTGATTTATAATCTTTTTATTTCCATTCATTCTTAAGTTTTCTATTTATTATTATTATTATTTATTATTTATTATTATTATTTTATTTTATTATACACGATTGATTTGAACTGCTGAATTTTTTTTTTTATTTTTATTTTTTTAAAAGAACTAAAAAAAAAAAAAAAAAAAAAAAAAAAATTAAAATTTTTTATTATTTATTATTTCTTATTTTTATTATAATTATTATTATTATATTATTAAATTGTTATATTATCACCCTTTAAGGATAATAAAAAAAGAAAGAATTGTATAATTTTTACAATTTTATATTTTTTATTTTTTTTTATTTTTTTTTTTTTTTTTATTTTAAAAAAAAAAAAAAAAATTTTGTATTTTTATACTTTTAGACCAAATTGAATTTATTAGGGACCAAATGAGATTCTGTGGCAATATTATTATTATTTTATATTATTTTAGTTATTTATAATTGATATTTATTTTTTTTATTATAATATATAAACATAAATTTCCTATATATAAATTATAATTGTTTATCTAAGATTTTTTTTTTTTTTTTTTTTTCTTCTTCTATCTACAATTAAATGTGGTGTGTCAACCCTTTGTGTGAAAAAAAAAAAAAAATTAATTTCTGAAAAAAAAAAAAAATAAAAAAAAAAATAAAAAAAAATAAATTTTTTTTTTTTTTTTTTTTTTTTTTTTTTTTTTTTTTTTGATTAAAAAATTAAATAAAAAAAAAAACAAAAAAAAACAAATAATTTTAAGTGGTTTACTGTGTCCATCAACAATTATGATGTTAACATTTGAAAATTATATAAAAGGAAGTTATTGTTTGATTTATTTGTTTTTTTTTTTAATTAGTATTTTTTTTTATTTTTTTTTTTTTTATTTTTAATTTTATTTTTATTCCAACAAATCAAAAAATTTTTTTTTTTTTTTTTTTCGAGGTTACCAGTGGTATTCCCAAAAAAAATATCTGATTTTTTTTTTTTTTTTTTTTTTTTTTTGTTTTTATATTTATTTATTTATTTTATTTTGAGATTTTGAGTAATAATTAATTATTCTGGAAATTTTGAACTTCATTTGACTTTTATTAAATGAAAAAACTGGTTAAAATTAAAATTTTTTTGGAAATAAAACAATTGTGACAAAATTAAAATCACAAGATTATTACTACAAAACAATACTTCAAAATATATTATTATTGAATATCTTTTTTTAATATTGTTAAAAAATAATATATTGGCGATTAAGTCTTTTTTTTTTTTTATGTTAATTTTAATTTAAATAAAATACTTTTAAACACATATATATGAACAATTGGTAAAAAGATTGTTTATTTTCTTTTTAAATTTTTTAAATATTTTTTATTTTTTTTATTTTTTTTAAAAAAGAAATACAAAAAAAAAAAAAGATAAAAAAAAAAAAAAAAGAATACCTTTTTTTTATTTTTTTTTTTTTTTATTTTTTTTTTTTTTCCATAAATTTTAATCAGTTTTTTTTTTTCATACCAAAAAAATAAATAAACACCATAAATAATTGTATAAATACTATACATAAAACTTATTGATGTTTTTTTTTTTTTTTTCTTTCTTTAATCATTTTTTTTTTTTTTTTTTTGTTTTTTTTTTTTTTTTTTTTTTTTTTTTTTTTTTTTTTTTTTACAAAATTAAAATTAGAGTCGATAATATTGAAATAAATGATAAAGTAGTTGTTAATGCAAGAGTATTTGTAAAATATAATGAATTTTTAGATGGTGAAGAAGAAGACATTGAACCATTACTGGAGCAAACTTCTCTTTGGTCATCCTCATCGACATCCATACTATTACCGGCATGTGATGATAAATTATTTTCGTTATTTATACTATTATTATTTGAATTACTTGTAGTTGAAGGATTACCATTATTTGATGTTGTTGTTGTGCTAGTAGTACCATTCTCTTTCATTATATTTAATTGATTTTTTAATTGATTTGAAATTTGAATTTTCCCATTTGAAATACAAACGGATGTAGCTTGTAAATCAGTTAACTTTTTGGCAATACATAACCCATTCTTTGTACTACAATCATTTTCATCACAATCTGGTCTTATAAATTGTCTTAGGAATGAATTTGCCAATGCTCTTGCATTCTTTAACTCTATTGAGTCACTTGGTTGTTCAGATAACCAATTTGCACAATGAGCTATAAAAATAAAATTAATAAATAAAATTAATAAAAATTAAAATAAATTTAAATATATAAATAATAATAAATAATAAATATTATAATTACATTCACCAGGTATATGAATTTGTTGTGAAAATGGTAAGGAAACAGATGGATCAATTGAAAGGGTACTCCAAGGATCATTACCACAATTTGTGAATAAAACATTACTTATATATTTAAAATTTGTTGAACCATAGACCATATTAATACGATCAACGGTTGGTCTCATTGCTCTACCATATAATGTTTTACAAACATCATTTTGCCACCAACATTCACCCAATGATTGTGGTTTAAAAGAGTCTGGTCCTGATGGTACCATAAACCAACCATACTCTCTACATAATTGCCATGTCCAAGAACGTGTACCAGAATAGTCAATTTCATTACTTGCAAACTCGTATAAATTATAAGCATCACATGAGACATTTTGAAATAAAAACATATTCTTTACATAGGATGAAAACATATCTAATAATGCTTCTGAACTATTGGTTAATTTTACAAATTTTGGACAAAACTATAAAATATATTAAAAATATAAAAAATAAAAAAAAAAAAGTAAATTAATAAAATATTATATATATTTTTTTTAATTAATTAAATAATTAAATAATTAATCATACACCAGATATAATTTTAAATCTTGCAT